>NW_024962262.1:15321988-15384750 GCF_019238085.1 Lagopus leucura
TTGGATAAAGTCCATTACAGAGATGTTCTGAAAGGCTGCTGAAGAATCTTGTTTTACAGCTCAAAAAATAAACATACGGATCAGCTGCGTTAAAAGCACTTCTTTGAAATATTGTGGTTAAACAGCCCAGATTGGTTGATTGCTCCATGCGGGGACATATGTTCTTGCAAACTGTGCGTATTGTTACTAATGGGGATTCTCACACCGCAGCCTTCCCTTTGAATCCGAGGCACAGGAGGTTTCTCTGGAGATGTTGCAAGGTTGTTTTAATAATTCACCAGTTCCCGTGCACTTAGTGTTTTTGTGAAGGAGTTCATGAAGGAGGGGAGCACTTTGTGCTTCCGGAGTTCTTGTGTCCATCCCGTGCTCCTTCCCATACCTCCTAACATGGAAAGCAGAACTCTGGGAGAGAGATGCCAGGGAATGGGAAAAGCAAAGAGCTCCTCCATCTCTGTAATATGCTGCTCGCAGGGACTGAAAGCCTCAGCAGCAGCCATGGTGGCCAGTAGCAAATCAGGATCTCCTTCTCTCATTTTGGATGAGAAGTAACGGCCTCAAGTTGCATCAGGGGGAGTTCAGGTTGGATATTAGGGAAAATCTCTCCTAGAAAAAGCAGAGAGGATTTGGAATAGCCTGTGCAGGAAGGTGGTGGAGTCACTGTCCGTGGAGTTGTTCAAGAACTGTCTAGATGTGGCACTTGGGAACATGGTCAGTGGGTGTGGTGGAGAGGGGCTGATGGTTTTAGTGGCCTTTTCCAACCTTAATGATTCTATGATTATATGACTCCACACACGCCTCCAGCTGAAGGTGAGCACTGAGGTCTCTGGCCTTTCCCACTGTTACCTATGGCACAATGTGTCTGCTCGTGTCCCAGGTTGGTAGCATCCCCATGCAACTTTATGTGCAGGTGGCTGTAGTGCCTGCACTTTCCCTTTCCCAGAAGATCTCTGGAAGCACCAAGTTGTGGCTATTGAAAATCTGTAGCCCTGATCCCCCTTAGCCTGTGCTGCATTATGACTGCATGCTGCTCTGGGGCTGTGGGGTGGGATGTCCTGGTAGCATCCCTGGGATGCTGCAGCTTCACTAGGGCTCTGCTGAGCGTAGTGGGGCGAGGTGCTGTTGGGACACGATCCCCAGCTGGTCCTGCCACCAGTGGGCCTGGTTGACATCTCTCCAGCCCTGAAGCATAAACATAACACGTCCCCCATGGCTCATCCTTGAGCCTGCAGAGCTGATGGCATCAGATCCCTCCTGGGAGCCCATCTCTCTCCACAGGCCTCATCTCTTTCTTCCTGGGCATCCCGCCTCAACTGCCTTTGAGTGATCTACAAAAACAAAGGAACTTCTGCTTCCCAGCCTAAACAATCCCCCTGTTTAACCACTTCTGCAGCAACCCAGAAGTGTGGGTTAACCTGTCAAGCTCCACAAACCCATGCTGACCAAAACTCTGGAAAACAAAAGAGTGGAACGAAGCGGCAAAGGGTTTTGCTGCTCTAGGACTGTTTGTGTAGGAGGGTATTGTCTCTGGCCATGTAGGCTATAGAGGAGGGAGCTGCCATCCTCCCGCAAGCTGCAGTTGGATACTGGGGTTATAAATCATTTGTTTGTTACATTTGCTTCAAATGCTTCCCTGCCTGCATCTCCCCTCTGTGAAACGTGAGCTGTAAAAGGAGAGCTTGTTCTGCGGGATAAAGGAATCGCGTGCCCGTACACCGCACCCGGCACGCCGTTCTGATCCCACAGGGAATTTATTTTTTAATTGGATTAATTTCTAGCCTCTCCTGGAGTAGCAGCTGGGGCCTTTGATTCGAGAGGTTAAAACAAAGGGGAGAGAAACAAAAGACCAGTTCTTGCATTCCCCTCACAGCGTGGGCCTCCTGCAGCCGCCCGGAGGTATCCCCAGGGCAGTGCATTCCTCTGGGCCTGCAGCCGCTGCAGGGTGATTTTTGGGGTGTCCCCTGGTCTCATCTTTGAGGTGGTGGCAGGGTGCTGGGAAAATCCTCAAAGCTTGAAGTTTTCTCTCCCATCACTCCTTCCAGGTTGTGGTCCTACGTAACCCTATCTCATGATGCAAAGGAATCAAGCAAGCACCTACTGGCACTCCTGTCCTCCCCCCCTTCCAGCTTTCTGTGCATTTTCTGCAGGAAAAGAGACAGATGAGGCTTTGTGGCTGTCAGACCATGAAGCAAGCACCCATGACTAGTTCCGTACTCCATGAGAGACATGGACCTGTTGGAGTGCATCCAGAGGAGGGCCACAAAAAGGATCCAAGGGATGGAACACCTCTCCTATGGTGATAGACTGAGAGCTGGGGCTGTTCAGCCTGGAGAAGAGAAGGCTCCATGAGACTTGAGAGTGGCCTTTCAATATCTAAATCTGTCTCCCTCAGGTGCTGTGTCTGTCACTCCTGTGCACCTGTTTGGGATGGATACCTTTCACGCTGCTTTGAAGGTGTCTGTACTGGCACATTTGGCTCTCCTCCAGCCTCTCTCTATTTCCTCCTGGGCCTCGTTCATGCTCTCCTCCTTGAAGGACTGTTTGGGATTTTAGACTCTTACAGATGATAAATGGATGGAAGAAATCCACCTTTTAGTTCCCAGGAAGATGTACAGCCCTCTGTGTATGCTTATGTGCAGCTACAGGGATAGGCTCTGCTAACTTATTGAGGCAGCTCATTTGCCATTAGGCTGATATCTGGGAAGGACATGCCCCTGGCCAGGAAGTTTCATACCACTCTGAACAGCCACTGCCATGTCCCTCCCTGGACCTGCTTGCTTCCTACCATGTTTTAAGCCACGAGTGTCCAACCTTTTGGCTTGCCTGGGCCAGACTGGGTGAAGAATTGTCGAGAGCCATATCTATGAAGGTTGCTCTGAAATTAATGCCTCCTGTTTATTTCTATGGAAACAACAACAGACCAAAGAGCGTAACAACACTATTTGATAGAGAAAATGGTCAGCCAGGAAACACGTTTTTTTACATAGCCACCACCATTAGCTCTGCATTTTCATCAGCGATGAAGAAGAGCATGCATGCTGTGCTCAAAGCAATCTGCACCAGTGGAGTTGACCACTGTCACCACTATGGAAATGCACCACCCACCATCTCACTGTGCTCACATCCCCTGTTTGGTCTCCATAAACTTTGAGCAAGCGTCAATGAATGTCAATGGGAGCAATTTTTTTCTGCATGGAGAAATTCAGTGACACAACTTTGCCTCATATGCTCTTCCACGTCACACACCATTCTGTCAGGTTGTCCCTCTGCCTCCATCTGTCATACAACAACAAAATGTGATGGGCTATTGGTGGGAAGGTTTATCCTCTACTGCCATACCACCAACATCTGCTTCTGATGTTGTGGGCCTACATGATAAAATAGGAGGCATTATTTTCAGAGCAGCCCTTATAAAATATATGCCATCGTTAATATATACAAGTAACAAAAGTCATTTTATTTTTTAAGGATGACATGAATAAGGCGTGACTGTGAACTGAGGGATACTTTTCTCTGCTAAGATAGGTCTGATAAAAGTCTGGTAAGAGAGAGATGATCACATCTTTGGTTGCAATTCTTCACATTCCATTTGAGAATTTGCTAGTGATGTATTTATGTCAACTGAAAACGGAGTCGCAAATAAACCAAAACACTGATGATTTTTTCAGCAAACTTGAAAGCTGTTCTCAAATTCCTTCATCACAACAGAAAGCACGGCTGCACGTTTTTCTCTTTTCATGGGACTGTGTTTAGCCAATGTATCAAAATCCATAAACTTATTTGCCGTCACCTGAGTTAGCATTGCACCGTGCTCTCTGTGTGCCCTGGTTGCAGCCCACATGAGGTTTTCGGGTGGTGCTGAGTGAAGACTGCACTCTCGGGACAGAGCTGCTGCCATGACAGTGGAGAGCAGGGGGTGACTGCAGTGCCAGCTGTGCTGGGCCGCATGCAGTCCATGGGCCGCAGGTTGGATGTGTCTGTCATAAGCTCTGCCCTTGCTCTGTCACAGGAGTCTCTGCTGAAGAGTCCATCCTCTTCTTTCCTACAGCCCCCCTTTTGATACTGAAAGGCCGCTCTCAGATCTCCCCAGAGCCTTCTCTTCTCTAGGATGAACAGCCCCAGCTCTCTCAGCCTATCCTTGTAGTAGAGGTGGTCCATCCCTGGGATCATTTCTGTGGCTCTCCTCTGAATGCACTCCAACAGGTCCATGTCTCTCCTGTACTGAGGACTCCACATCTGGACACAGTACTCCAGGTGAGGCCTCACCAGTGCAGAGCAGAGGGGCAGGATCACCTCCTTCACCTGCTAACCACACTTCTTTTGATGCAGCCCAGAATACAGTTGGCTTTCATATATGTGCCATTATGTTGTTGCCATGTCAAAGGAGTATCCTCCCAATTTCTCTGCTGCCTCTAAGTCCCTGCTGTGCTGCTGATACACGTGGTGGAGAGGCACCATGCAGCAATACTCCACGGAGCCTTGGAGCTGGAGGAGTTGCATTAACGTGGTGCCACACTTCAGCTAATTAGCCTCATGCCACAGTGGGTTAATGAGCTTGGGCATAATGCCATGGCTTTTGATTTTCAGGCTGGTTCGTGCAGCTTTGTCCATTTGTGCTCTGGCCTTCTGCTTGTTTCTGAGGGGTTTACAACGAGGGGGCAAAATGCAGCGGGGAGGCAGGGGCTGAGCCTCTCACTGGAAGCCAGAGAGTCCCTTCCTTCATCTCGCCTCTCATCTCCCCCCTCTCCCCCTGTCTGTCCTCCATCTCAATTGGCTTGCAAAGTCAGAGCCCCCAGCTGTGAAAGACTAAGGCTTTCCTTCTCCCAGCCTCCCAAGCAGCAGCAGGCTGTGAGCAAGAGTGTGCCGCGCGTCACTTCTCTTCAACAGGCTGCAAGCACAGCGGGATGAGCCCGGGCACTTGGCTGCCTGCCAGAGCAAACTCTATTCATGGCGAGCATCCTTGCCCTGCCGGCTGCTTTTGGGGGCTGAGCATCCTGCATCTCTGAGCACCCTGTGTGTCTGTGCCCCAAACAGCGAGAAGGAGACAGGCCATCGAACATGGGTTGCCCCATGTGGGGCGTTGGGCTCAGTCTGCCCACTCCCAGCTGAGAGATGCGGGTGAGATGTAATCTTCCTCCATCTGGAAGTGCTGGCAGGAGCCCCCAGGTTCTCATAGGAAGTCTGTGTGCTGTGCTTCCTGCAGCCCAGGGCAGCACAGCTGCCCCACAAGCTGGCCTTCCCCAGGCTTTTGAGTGAAAAACTTGAACTCTGGGATTGTAGTTGGCTGGAGATCACTGAGCCCAAGGTTTTATTTCAGCATGATGAGGAGCCCGTCTGCATGAAGATGGGAGGGCAGTGATGAATTTGATCTATCTGCCTTCGATAGATCTATTGAATTCGATTTGATCTGCACTGCCTCTGCCTTTAATGCACTAGCTTTCCCATTGGGATCAGTTTTAGTTACCAGCATCTTGCTGTCCAAAATGCAGCAAGCTCCAGAGCAGAACAAGGTGGGGAAATGACAGTAAAGAATCATAGAATTATAAAATCATTAATGTTGGAAAAGACCACTAAGATCAGTTCTCCCATACTCAGTTCTGATGAGGCTGCACCTCGAGTACTGTGTTCAGTTTTGGTCCCCGCACTACAAGAAAGATATTGAGGTCCTGGAGGATGTCCAGAGAAAGGCAATGAAACTGGGGAGGAATCTGGAGCACAGATCTCGGGGAGCAACTGAGGGAAGTGCAGTTGTTCATTCTGGAGATGAGGAGGCTCAGGGAAGATCTTATCACTCTTCTTGAAAGGAGGTTGTGGTGAGGTGGGGGTTGGCCTATTCTCCTATTCTCAGTAACTAATGACAGGATGAGAGGGAATGGCCTCAAGTTGTGCCAGAGGAGTTTTAGTTTGGGTATTGGGATGAATTCCTACTCACAAAGACTAATGAGGCACTGGAACAGGCTGCCCAGGGGGATGATGGAGTCACCGTCCCTGGAGGTTTTCAAGAAACATCGAGCTGTGGAACTAAGGGACATGGTTTATTGTGGAAATATTGGTAGTAGGAGAACAGTTGGACTGGATGATCTAGGAGGTCTTCTCCAGCTGTAGTGATTCTATGATTCTATTCAATGATCTAGTCCAACCATAAACCCAATCCCATCATGCCCACTAACTGTGCCCCTCAGAGCCACATCCACACAGTTCTTGAACACCTCCAGGGGCGGTGACTCCACTAGCTCCCTGAGCAGCCTGCTCTAATGAATGCATCACCACTCCTTCTGAGAAGAAATTTCCAGCCTGGACCTCCTGTCCTCAGCTCAGTTTTCTTCCATAGCTATAGCCAGCAGTGATATGGCCCTTTTTGCAATGTGGTATGAATTACTTGTTTGTTTTACTAAGTTTAACTGTCTGGTGCAATCTCTTATTTCACTTGAAAAAGAGATGCCCAATGTTGTGTGCCACTTGGCATCATTGCTTTTTGCCTCTGGATCCAAACGAAACCTGCACAAATTTCACATGTGATCCCCAGGAGAAAATCACCTTGCCCAAACACCCACAGAATTCTGTTTTGAAATATATAAATTCTCATTGCTTTTTAAATGCAGTAATAAATGTGGAGAGTGATCTCCCCTGAAATAACTCGAGGCTTAGAGAATAGGTGCTAAAGAAACACATCAAATTAGACCGAAAGAAAAAAAAAAAGAGGCATAAAATCCACATTACCCCCCAAAAATAAAGGCTGATGGCTCAAGCGACTTTTTTGTTTGCTGCTGTACTGAACATCAAATTCACATTTCTGCCTAACAGAAACATCCCTGCAGCAAGCAGATCTGAGAGCTTTGTTTTGTGGTAGAAACGAGTGGTGGTGGTGGTATGTAAGAGGTAGAAAATGATGTGATCAGGCATGGTTTGTGAACGAAAGGTCACAGATGGGTGAAGCTCCGCGCACGTCGAGACCGACAAATAAGCATTTGGAGATGCTGCTGGAGCATTCTGAGCACTTGTAACTAGAGAGATTTGAGTTTGTCATGGCAGCATGATGTGTGTGTGTTTGTGTTATGTATTATAATGGATACGATAATTATAGGAGATAATTTATACTATATGTGTATTATATATGAGTGCCTCCTCAGTAGGCTAAAACAATGGCGTGAGAGTCTAAAGAAATGTGAAATCTAATTACTGTAGCTGTGTAAGTGAAGTAATGAGGAGCTTGAGAGTGTGACTGATAAGCAATTAGATACTAGGCTAATGAGCAAGCTGTCTGCAGTCCATCAAAAAGAGTAAGGGAGGCTTGTGCAAGACATGCTTGGCATTGCAAAGAGGAAGACACACCGTATCCAAACACAGCTTTCCAAGATGCTGGCACAGTGTGAACACATGATACTCACTAATGAGATTGTGTGCTTAGCTCAGGGATAAAGTCATGAACCAGTTAAAAAATGTATGGCAGGCCCACTGAGGAAAAGGAGAACAAAAGGTAAGAAGCATAAAGCACTGACTGCAAGTACGGATAGGAAAGGTGTAGCTTGGATTTAAGGTGATGGATCAGTGGCTCCTCACTTTGGAGTTTGCTATCTTGTGTTTCCCATCCCAAAAGAGGTGAGAAATGAGTGTTAGGCTAGATAGTATGGTGGCAATGTGAGCCTGGTCCCAGTAAAAGTGGCTGGGAATGGGCAGCAGTATTGGGCTGGGAAAGGCACTGCAGGCTCTGCATGTACTACAGGGAGTCCTGTAATGACCATACTCACAGTGCACAGAAAACCCCATCTCCGGCAGCTTATACTTCATGAAGTATTAACTGTTTAAACTGAAATTTTCTGCACTGGCTCTCTGCTTTAAACTGCTGGTTCTTTTTGAGAGAAACAGTTCAGTTATTTCCAGAAAGGGGGCCAGGATATATTTATCCTAGGCATTTAAAATAATAGTTTTGCCTGTGGGATAAATATCCAGCCTCTCCTCCCCTCCCCTCCCCTCCCCTCCCCTCCCCTTTTCTCCTCTCCTTCCCATTTCCCATAGAGCTTTCATGGTTTGGTTTGAGGACTTGAAATTTTGCAAGAAGATTCCCTGCTAGAGCAGGTAAGCAACTTCTGCCTTGCATTTTCTTTTTCTTTATTTTTTTTTCTTTTTCTTTTTGTGAGCATTCAACCAAACAAGGCCATATATTTGAAATATAGCAGCCTGCAGATGTTATAGGGAGATGTCTCAGATAGATACTGTCAGATTCTACCTGCAGCGAGTGGGACTGGCTGTCATTTTAAGTATAGGCTGGGCAGATCCAGAGGCCTGAAAGCCATCTGCATTTCTCTGTGCCCTCAGGAAGGTGGAGAATGAAGCTTCTGGATATGAATAAAGCAGGGATGATAGTTTGGGAAAAGTCACAAGAATCTGTCACAAGCTTGGATTGCTATTCCAGATATTTGAGAAAGCACAAACCATTCCTCTACTATGGGGAAAAAGCCATCAGATTAGGCAAACAAATTATCTCTTACTAGTTTGGTTTCAAGAAACGTTGGACAAAATAACCAATTACTTGATCTTGTCCCTGTACCTCCTCATTAAAGGCATGACCAGTGTGATGGAAACAAGGCCTGCCACCTGGATACAACTTTTGGAGAGCTGGTGGTTCTGCTTTCCCAGTATACTGTTCTTACAAGTCAAGGGAGATGTGCATTGATCATCACTGAGTTTTCAATGTCAGACCTTCCAAAGTGAGGAGAAAGCTGTGCAAAATTAGTGGACATTAATCTAGCAACCTGCATCTCTCTGTGCCTCAGCTCACTGGCTGTAATGTGAGGTTAATGATACACCCTCATTCCACAGGTTCATTATCAGAAATAAGATAATTAACATCTGTGAATGGCACTAATTTAAGAGTGGAGAAGGCCAAAAAGAAGGCTACGAGAAAATTATTATTTCCATTCCAAGCAGGACTTGAGTGGAGCAAGGAAACAGAGCAAACACTGAAGGAAATGAGGGCCTGTAGAGCATAGCAGGAGTCCAGCATAGAAATAACACTTCATTGTGGAAACAAGAATCCTATCACAGCATGACTGGGGCTACAAAGACCGCCTTAGGCCCAATATTTCCTGGTTTAAGTGCTTGACTTTGCTGTTGTAATATTGTACTTCCAACAAAGTTCTCCTGGGTGCCATAGCCATTGAAATATTTACATCTGTAGAGGGAAGAGTCTCTCCTGCATGCACTGTAATCACATGTTGCCTGTGGTGTGATGGGGGTTTAGTTCAGTGGTTGCTCATTAAGCAATAAACTTGGGCTGCCCAGATGGTGACTTCTTTGTTCCCTGTCCTCCAAGTACACAGCGACCTTCTTGGTTTCCTTCTCTCCACAGCTGCAAACTTCTCCACTGTTCCCCTGTTGAGGAAGGAAACACTCCACTAGATTTTCTTCTACTGCTGCTTCAGCAATATGGTGTTTGAGGAGGAAAAGTGTTGAAGCCTTCTGTATTACGGGGGACTGCAGCTTTTGGAGGAGGAAAGCAGGCTTCTAAAGTGGTCAAAGGCTGAAGACCCAGGGGTGCTTAAGCTGTGAAGAACTCATTTTTGGCATATAAAAATTACACTCAGGCACAATTTGGCTAAAGTGTGTCTTGAGCATTTGGAGATCTAGGTTATACTGCTGTGCCATGGCTTCTCTGTATGTTCTTGGCCAGACATCTCCTTGTTGAATTTCCAATTGAAATAGGTGTAAAAATAATTATCTACAGAAGGCAGTGGGAATTTCAGTCTATGCTTAGGTGCCTTAGAAGCGCTGTTATGAAAAAAAAAAAAAAAAAAAAAAGCTACTGATATTATTTTTGTAAAGATCTTCCAGACATCTAAAATCTCAGTGAAGCCACTGTAAGTGGGGACTTCCTGCAGAAGCCTTTCAGAAAGGACGGGGACAGGGTTGGCGAAGTCTGGGGGTTTGAAGGTTTAGGAGAGATGTGATGGGGAAGATGTGGTGGGAATGCAGTGGACAGAGGCTTTGGGGCCAAGAGCTAGAGCGGAAGAGGCTAGCAGCTGTGGTCTGGGAATAGCTGGGGACTTGGAGTTCTGAGATGGCTTAAGAGTCCCGGGTAGAGAGGTTGGGTATGGGTATGGGAAGCTAAGGGGCTTGGAAAGGTTGAGGGATATAGATTTTTCTTTCTGGGGGCCAGAAATGACGTGTAGTTTCTGTAGGATGAGAGATTTTGGGAAGGACATCAATAGGATCTAGGCTAGTGCTCCATGTTGTGGGGCATGCACGCATGCTTGAGCTGGGGACTGCTTTCAGAAGGCTACTGCACGCTGTTTTATTGTCTTATTGTCATAAATATGTTAACCATAGGTATGCAGGAAGCTTTGTCCATCATTCAGCTGTGCTCTCATGTTTGCAACATGACCTTCACAAAACAGTTATCACTAAGTAGGGAGCAGACACATCTGGATGCGTCCATGCCTCAAGTGAGTCACCAGGCAGTCCTATTAATATAACTAATCCTTACTTTCTCTCCCTGTTCCCCCTTTTGTGGCTCATCCCATTCTCTACCCACCTTAAGTAGAATTGTGCACTCGTGTCTTTCACTCATGTCTTTCTAGTCATGGAATCACAGAATCATTAAGGTTGGAAAAGACAATTAAGATCATCTAGTTCAACCACCAATCTGAGATAGTGGGGTCCAGCAGTCTCTACACTGTGTGTCTAGCTTAGAGCATAACCCTTGCAAGTGGACATGTAGTGCAGTACAGAGCATTTAGTGGAGGACTCAGTTACACTGCACACAGTATTATTCAGGGGCATGGTGTCATGGCATAGAGAACAGTTGTAGGATGGCTTTCAAAAACAAGTAGAGCTGCACGTAGGTGTGCTCAGATGGTGCATAGCAGGCTGGCTGCCATTCTGTGTCAAAGAAAAATTCCCAACGTAGTGATGCTGGTAATGTAAGCTGTCCTCATCTGTCCATTTTAATTTACTATGTTTCACCTGAAAGCCCTCTTTAATCATAAGCAGATAGGAAATTACTTATTACAGAGTGCCATAGGTATGCACAGTGCTTTACAAACGTGAAGAGACAGATTGCTGCCCTGAAGAACTTGCAATTGGATTTAGACAAATACAATAAGAAAGAAAAAAGTATGGGTGTTGAAACTCAGAGCAGACAAATAAACGCCTGTATACAGCTGCATCAGTCACAGTGCATGGAAATATTCTCTCTTCTGACTCAAGTGTTCAACTGTGTCACATCTTCTGCTGAAGCTGACAAACCGGTTGTACCTTAGGTGGAAAATGCTTGTATTTTAATGCTTGTGATGTCAGGAATCATTAAACCAATTTAAATTAAAAGACCAACTGGAAGGACAAAATTATATTTCAGGATGACCTGCAGCATCTAAACGGGAAACAGTGACCAAACTAGGAGAAGCAAAGTCAGAATTTGGAGAAGCAAAGTCAGAATTTGTTTGGTTCAGATAATTTATGCTCACAATGTAATGCTGATGTAATTTATGATTTGTAAATTATGATCTGCATTGAGTGCTTTGTTTCCGATGAAATTTGACTGTTCAACAGTGTGATATGAGTAATACTTCAGGATTTTTAGAGATTACACCTGTAATTAATATGCACATGTTTAGTGGCTTTTCTTGTGACAAGAGGAAATTAAGGAAGAAATAAAGGAAAAAAGAAGGAAGGAAGGCAAAAGTAGAAGACTGAATGATAAAACCACCAAATCATTAGTGTTGGAAAAGACCACTAAGGTCATCCAGTCCAATCATCAACCCATCCCCATTACTGACCCATGTCCCTCAGTGCCGCATCCACACGGTTCTTGAACACCTTCAAGGATGGTGACTCCACCACCTCCCTGGTCAGCCTGTGCCAGTGCATCACTAGTCATTGTGAGAAGAAATTTTACCTAATATCCAACCTGAACCTCCCCTGATGTAACTTCAGGCCATTACCTCTCATCCTATCACTGTTACCTGGGATGATAACCATGCAGGATTGCATTCTTCATATGAGTGATAATGTCTTACTCATTGTTTCTTTATTTTTTTTTGTGTGTGTGCCTTATTCCTTATTAAAAAAAAAAAAAAAAGGGAATATTTTTGGAAATTATCATCTGACTCATGTAAATATGCAGATCAGTCCTCCAGTCCTTGGCTCCTTACCTTTTATTTTCAAACTTTCTGTTTATCCATCAGTGAAGAAGCCCAGCCCTTGTGTTACAAATCAGTTAGGAAACATCCTGACAAAGTTTGCAGCAAAGCGAATGGTCCTTAAAGACAGTACTTAGATTTATAAACTATGACAGCAGAAATAAAACTTGTTGGCTACCTTTTATGGGCAGCCATTAACAAAAGCCCTTATTTAACAAATCTGAGGTAATGGTGATGGAATGGGTTTCTCAGATTCAAGGTGAATCAAAGGAAAATTGTGTCCTGGAGGACAGGGATGCTCGGTCAGTGCCACCATAGCGTGGCCACATGACATCCCCAGTGGCAGCCAGGGGCTGTTGGTGCAGCTGCCTGCACACCCTGCCAAGGAGCCAGATGATGCTGGAAGAAAATCCTTCCCAGCTCTGGATCGAGCTGCTCTTGGCTTGTTTGCTGGCTGCAGGAGCCGGAGCTCATTGCTGGGCAGATAAACAGAGAGACTAATAAAGAAGGCGAGGAGCTGCTGATCCTCTGAGAAAATCGGAGGTGAGCTGTTAAAACGAGGAATGCTGCAATCCCTGTGAAAAGTCACCTGGTGGGTGATGCTTGATCCAGGATTAAAGTGCGCGTATAATGAATGGAAGAAAATTCTCCTCTCCCCACAAGCAGTCCCTCTCCCCAAATGATTAAATCCTGTGCATAATTACATGTTCAAAAAAGAAAAAAAAAAAAAATACAAACCCAAAAAACAACCAACCAACCAACCCTACCTCTTTCAGACACTGATTTTTTTGTAATTCCCATAATTGGCATGTGGATGTATATAGGGGAAAAAAGGGGAGAAGGCTTTGATTTTTTTTTTTTTTTTTCCAGGCTGAAAACGTGCAAGCCTTGTGTGGGTTAGGTCCTTTAGATATTTAAAAAGATTGAAGCAACTTCAAAGGAGACATTCTGTTCTATCAGGTTGAGTATATTTTAATATTAGCAAGGTGTTTTTTTTTTTTTTTCCCCATTAAGAAAAGAGATCCATTCTCTGGAGGAAAGAAAACATTCTGAAATATTTTATTCAGAATGGTTTTTAATTGTGTTTAAAGAGACACCACAGCATTTCAAGCATGCCGAAGGAGGTAAATGTCCTCATTTCCGCTTACCAGTGTTGATTGCTGCCTGTTCCCAGTTTGCTATTTGGTGGCTATGTAAATCCAAATTCTCTGTGAACAGACTGATATTTTTCTGGGAGACGAGCAGGGAAAAGTGTATGGACACAATGGTTTTTATTTGCCCGCTGAAAGTGCCAACATGTGTGTGAAAGTGCCATGGACAAGCAGGGTGCAGACAGCCCTCATGTCAGCAGTTTCAGCCCTTCAGTCACAAGGAACACTGCCTGAATGTGGCCTAGAATTAAGATGGATTACAAGAAGATAGAGAAGGTGACTGTTTGAGTTACCACTTCTGTTCTGCCTGGTGGACTACCTGCATTTCTTACAAGATCTGTACTTTAAAATATAGGTGAATGCTGGGCAAAAGGGAAGGAGATGATTTCACAGCAGTAGGTTGAGAAATGTCCAGAGGAAGATCTTTGTGGCAGCTTGGAGCAGCAGCACGGTGAGTCAGGAGTTGTGGGACATGTGTGAGGACAATGAGAGGCAGAGTTGGGTAGGCAAAGTGATGTAGTTGTTCAGGGCAGAGGTGATGCGAGATATGGACACCATGACTCCATGACCCATGGTCTTATTGGAGTTCATCCAACTGGGCCATGGGGCTGCCACTCTTGGTCCATGCGTGCCTTTGACCTGGGGACCAAACCAATGTGTGATGGGCTGCAGTTGAGAAGTGGTTGGAAAGAGTCAGCAGCAACCAGGAGGAGGATGAGGAAAGAAACAAGTAAAGGGCCACTGGTGCCACGTGTCTTCACTCACTCTTGGGTGTGGGGGACATGGAAAATGCTAGCTGCTGGACTCAGAGAAGGTGCTGGAAGGAACCCAGCACAGGTGGCAAACACCTTCTCTGAACCCTGAGTATGAGGACACCAGCAGGAGCATGAGACACCGCAGAGCAGTTCCCTGGGCAGATTTTCTGTGGGGAATTCAGGCCGGGCTACAGATTGTTTGATCTGTTTTGGATGGAGGATGGAAGGTAGGGGGCATGCCTCTGTCTCCATCACTTCTTTTCATCAGCCCTGGCTTTGGCAGTGAAGCCTCTGTGTGAGGTTCATGGCCAGCTGGTTTAACATCTGGACGAGGAGTCTGCAGGGAAGCATCTGCCTCTACTCTCTTTCCTCTCTTTTTATTGTAATCCAGATAATGAAAGCAACGAGAAGCTGAGCTGTCCCTTGTGAACCCTGAGGAGATCCAGCTGATGGCTTGTGAATATTCTAGTTATGTTAGATTAACCTCCTGGTCTGTGTGCCATTTGGGGGCTGCAGACCAGAAATGAGGCTGCAGGCAGCAAGGCTGTCTCATATTTGAGCAGGGTGATTTTTCCCTTTGTAGCACATTAAACTACTCACCATTTTCACCTGGTTCAGACACCGCATACTGCAGCTGGGATGCATTGGACCAGAAGAGAGCCTGGAGAAGTGCTTCTCACAGAGAAGCTTCTCATAGAGTCATCCCCTCCATCCGAAGCCATCTTTGTGTCCTCAGTATGGGAAGTTTGGCTTGGGAAGCATGGGGCAGAAGGCTACTCTGCAGACTTTGATCTGACCTGTCCGTGGCAGTTAGAAGGATGGACTGTATGAGAAGGATAGGGAGCAGGCTCTGCAATTTGGTGAAGTGCTCTCAAGCCCAGATGTCCAGGGGACAAGGGATTGTGGAAGGGGTGACTGTTGTCCCAATGGGTGTCCTCACTTGGACTACAGAAGGGTGAGCTGGCTCAGGGCATTCCCCCGCTGGGATCAACACAGCCCTGTCTTTTTAGATACTGTCACTACTAACACTAGTCAAACATGTTTTTTTATGTACAATCTAGTATGTCTGTCCTCAGTTACCCAGCCTCTCCTGTAGCTGAAATAAGGTCACATTCCCAGTGCCTATTAATTAGACTGCAAATTCCCACTGTATCTGATGCCTCCTTGTCCTTCACATTGTTGACAAGGGGATTGCATCTATTTTTTATTTTTATTTTTACTGCTAGTGTGATTTTAGATGACAGTTCTGAATGAAGCCTTGATGAGGCAGAGTAAAGAAGGAAAAAATAGCAGTCTCCTAGCTTCTGCAATGTTCATGTGCATCTTATGATCTCTGCATGAATAATGTGTTCGTGTTAATGGTGCACAGCAATGGGTAGAGTACATATGCTCATTAAAACAGATGTTTGACATATTTCCTTAAATAGATCTTTTGCTAATTCAACTCAGTGTTGTCTCTCTATGTGCTTTGCGTGCCCAATTGGCAGTCCCTCTAATAAAGAACTTGCTGAGGATGCTACAGCTTGGCCGAGAATGATGACCAAGGATTTTAGCTCTCCTTACAAAAAATAAAATGGAAGGCCCGCAAAAGTGAACTACCTCTACCTTAGTGAGGTCTTCTTGAGACTGCAGACAATCTAAAGCCATAGTCTTCATTTAAAGGGATTTGAACAGCTTCATTTGCAAAGGGGATTAATGTAGCAACAGAAAGTTAAGTTTTACATGAAAAAAAACTGGCTATCTTTGATGCTTACCTCTTAGCAAAGACAGACAGATGGTGCCAAATTTACCCAGTTCTTTCCTGGATACATGGTGGTCCCTCAGTAAAATGTATGGACAGTTCTGGTGGTGCAGACACTGAGTTAGTTGCACAAAAATTGATGTCTCGCTCTAATCTGGAAATGATCTGATATATAAAATATGTAAAATTATTTTAAAAGTCAGATAAATAACAGAGGGCATCCTCTCATTATTTATCCTCACGTTTAATTTAAACAATATTCTTCATTTTTTTTAATGAGTGTGACGCTGCTACACAATTTCCAGCCTGTGGTACTGTAGTGCATTAAAACCAGAGGTAAGACCTAAGGGAAGTTCTCAAATTCAGGAGCTTCAGGGTACATCTTTCGCTTGTTCACCTGGAGCTCTCAAACACTGCTATGAACTTGGTTTTCTGCACCTAGATAGGCTTTTCCAAGTGTTTGATTTTTTCTTATAGAATGGAACAAGATTCGTGGTCTCAGAAGACACAGCTACCAGTTGATGGTTTGACGAGATGGGGAGAAATGCTGTGCAGGAAACAAATTCATGAGTTCAGGGAGAAAAGACAGAAAAGGGAACAAAAAAAGAAGAGGATAGACAGATGTGTGAACCTCTATAACATTTTCCTCAGGCTGTTATTTAGAAGGACACTCTCAGCCTCGTTGGTACATTTTGATTCTGGATCCTGACTGCGTATAACACTGAGGTCCTGATCTGGAACAGGACTAGACTTGCCAGGAAGCAGAGCTCTGTTTTTAAAAATATATTCTAATGTTCTCAACTCGAGAGATTTAGATTTAGGCACCTGAGTTTCAGTGGAGTCCCACGTTAGATACTTAAAACCCAAAGAAAATGACACTGATAGACTTCTGTGGTCTTTTCTTACACACCTCCAGTATAAGCAGAAAGACTTGTAAAACTGAAATCTCTTGCAGCATGTGAGGTATAACACCGAGCTTCAAAAGTTTAAGCTATTTGCACCAGATTTTGTCAATCCTTGTTCCCAGTATTTCTGTTTGAACAAGAAGCTCGTTTTTTAAATGGAAACAACCCAAGTGAATAAATCTGCGGAGAGCTGAGGCCAGCACTTTGAAGTCTCCATTGTCCATTGTCCCACCAACCTAACACAAGCTGTAGTATAAATGAAGGAGGACACCAAGAGACTAAACCAGTGATGTTCTCACAGTGGTGAGCATGCAAAGACCACTGTGGTGACCAGTACCACTGATACCAGCTTCCTAACAGCATGATGACTATTCTTTCAGCAGGAGTAGCAGAGCTGGAAATATTTGTCTTGCTAATGTGCCTGCATTCAGTTAAAGCTTTCTGCTGACATAGCTATGGGCCTCTGTAAGCATCACGGGAGTATCACTCCCTCTGCTGTACTGGGCAGCCTTTGTAGCACTGCTTGAGGGAGAGACAGAGCAGCCCTGTAGCATTAATTGTTACGTGATGGTTTTGTCTTGCTCGGATGTAAAGCAGGCATGCAAGCACTTAAGAAGATGTTTTGTTAGAGTATAATTCCCAATTGCAACAATGAAAATTTTAGGGGTGACCAAGATTTTCTTTCACAGTTAAAATGGAAGACTTTAGAAAGCAGAGACTGTTGGGATTTTTGTCTTTTTTTAAAATTTTTGAGCTATGACAAGATAATTTCAAGGATGTTTGGAGAGAGGTGAACTCCTTTTTTTTCAAATGACCTGCTAAGGACTTAGTGTGCCTATTGGCCATTGCCAGTAAAATGGAAAGAAAGATTTGCTGAGGAAGAGAACAAGATCTTAATAGTGGGTAATGGAGCTGGAAGTCCTGATAGTGGGCTGCTGGGATGCTTTAACTCCATTTATTCTAAGAAGATTCATCAGGGGAGAAACCCAAAAGGGCAAATCTGGGAAAATGTATTAAAGTCAATCACTAGACAGATAACTTTAGACTTACTATGACCACAGACTTAATGTTTCATAGAATAGAACAAAAAAGAATGATTTTCCACAGAAGTGTGCTCACCAAGCTGGACTATGTTTATGTGTGTTATAATTTCAATTTTGTTTTCAGCCTCTGAACTAATAAGCTACCATGTTGAACTCCAAGTGCAATAATTAAGCAAATTAATGCTGCAGAGCACTTATTAATGGGGCAAAATATGCTAATATGCTTTTGATAAAGAACTCCTTTTTTTCTCTCTTACCAAGAAACTAGAAAAAACTCTTTTATTTTGGGCCAGACGCTTTATCTGCATTTCTTAGACAGGGTTTGCGGCTGTATGATGGTGAATGAGTGTATTAAAAAGGGGTTAATATCTGCATTTTAGACACAAGCAAAACCTTGCAGGGATGTGGCAATGACAGTGAAGTTATTAACCTGGTTTCTAGCAGCGTCAGTAACGAGGAAGATGTTCTGTGACCTGTGCTTCCATTATGGAAGAGGATAATGCCTATTAAAGGATTGCTATTTTTACAGTGGTATTACGGCTGTGACATAATAAAAAATGTGTTTTTCTATTCATTGTGTCCATTGCCATTATTTTTCCAGATTTCATGTTGAAACACGATGGCAATTATTTAGAGGCTTGGAAACATTTGCATGTAGCAACAACAATAATAATAATAGTAACTAATAACTGGTTTACATAAACTTTGCCCAGGCAGTTGGAATTGGGCATACAATCCTTAAGCCATTTAAAACGTGATGGAAAAATGACAATAAGAGACTATTGCCTGCAATCTGAGGAGTACCCACCAATGAAGGAAATCAGCCATGTGATAACTTGATCTCTTGAAAGGCTTCTGCTCCCTGTGGCTCTGCCTAACACCCGCTTCTTCTAATCCCCAACAATCCTATGGACATTACACTTTCATCAAATTGGCTACTTGATTACATGCAGCTCTGTGACTTTCAGGTATTGCTTCCCTGTGAGAGCCTTTCAGCCTCCTTTCGCTCACCCCTTTACCTACTGCCAGCTGTATTTTTTGTGTCTCACTCTTCACATCAGTTTGCTCAGATTTCCAAAAGCTGAAAGGGTTTTAACTGTTTCAAAGAGGCCCGTGGGCCAAGCCAGGCAGGTGTGTTCATTAGTTTCTTGCTTTTGTTTCATCCATTAAAAAAAATATATATATACTTTAATGTTCAGCAGTATACATGCCTTGGAGATTTTCTTATCAACTCCATGAATAGATGGATTCTTACCGCCTCTCAGGATTTCATTTCCTTCCTTTAAACCTTCAGGATATTTTCCTTCTTGTTTGCTGACATCTCCTTCGTTTTTCAAACGTAGTGTTAGCTGGTCCCTGTACTCAGCTAACCCCTTGCACACATTTTAGTTGTTTTGCAGTCAGTAGAAATGATTCAGGTAATATCACTTACTAATGTTATGTACTTCTTTTTTTTAATCCTATGCCAAGAGTAATATCTCCTCTTTACATGCTTATTTCTTGAAAACACTAATTCAGAAGCATTAAAGTGGTGAGAAATTATTTCTCTAAATTTTCCCCCCATGTGCAGTTTGACCAGTTTACTGGGCAGCAGTTGAAGTTTTCTGTTAAAAGAAAATAAATTAAGAGTTTGCTGCCGCTTTGATCTTTGACTGCAGCATCTACTTCTTTCCTTCTTCTTGCTCCAAGGCTGACAGTTCATCCACATACTTATATCCTTATGGACTAGGATCTTCATTATTTGGTCTCTGCTGTGTGGATCTCACCATTCCAAGCTTTTGCATGACTAAAGTTATTGGATTCTCTCAGCTGTAGCTCTGTTCCCTCACGTCTCTGGTCTCGCTTGCCTTTCTATTGTAGAGGGGTGAGCATTGCAGATCTCCTCTTGTCCTTCTTGACACACTTCCTGCAGTGTTCTGTTCTGTAAAACCTCATCCAAGACAAAACTCTGTACCTGTTTTTTTTTTTTTTTTTTTTTTTTTTTTTTTTAGATTTTTTTAAAAAAAATATTGGCATTTCCAGAATTTATTTCTGGTGAGGAGCCAACTCCATTGAAGATCCTTTTGTCTACATGTTAGAAAGCGCCTTGCTGCTTGACTCCCAGAGTACAGTGCAGAGGCCTCCAGATAGACTCCTGCAGGCCAGAATTTTGGACTAAGGTCTCTGGCATTAAGTCCTCAAGAGCCAGTGAGCACTAGTGGTTGAAATCTGGTCCCAGGGAGTTTTGTGTAGAGTAGAGTAGAGTAGAGTAGAGTAGAGTAGAACAGAACAGAACAGAACAGAACAGAACAGAATAGAATAGAATAGATCAGCTGGAAGAGACCTCCAGAGATTGTCTAGTCAGACAGCCTTTGAGCTAACCAGAAATTAAAGAGTACTAATGAGGGCGTTGTCCAAGGGCCTCTTGAACACTGACAGGAGAATCGATAATCTTTGCCAGAAGGCTGTTCCAGTACACTGAACTCAATTTTTTACATTTGGGTGCCTAAACACCAGTTATAGATCAGCATATTCAAGAAGACATGGTCAGTATAGTCAAAGAAATACAGATTCTGCCCTGTGGACCCACTTCCCCTGCTGGCATGCATGTGTCCAGCCTTACCAAGATGCTCTAGATCATCCCATCCAGTTGGTCTTGAAGGTTGCAGGTTTCCAGTCCTGCCTTTGTCATACTGAGCAGCCATTTGTGGCCACTCAGGGCATCTCAGGTGGAGACAGATGCCTGTTTGTGGGGCAGCCAAATAACCCCTGATGTCTCTTTTGTCTCAAGACCATTCTGGGGTACTACTGTCATGCTGTGGAGTAGGTATAGGGAGTGCACGCAGTCTCTTTTCGTCCTCACAATGTGCGCAGAAAAGAACATGAAAATCCTTGGAGGAATTATCTAAACTGGGGCTATAAGAAAGAAGGGTACAGAATCTTTAGCACATTCTGTTGTGGTAGGATAAGGGGAAAAGGTTTCAAACTAAAAGAGGGAAAACTTAGATTGGATATAAGGGAAATGTTTTTTATGACCAGGGTAGTGAAGCATTGGAACAGATTGTCCAGAGAGGTGGTGAACACCTTACCCCTGGAGACATTCAAGGTCAGACTGGATGGGGCTCTAAGCAACCTGATCTAACTATAGGTGTCCCTGTTCACTGCAGGGGTGTTGGACTAGGTGGCCTTTAACTGTCCCTTCCAACACAAATGATTCCATGATTCTACGGAGGATGACTTAAGAGATGTAGAGCAGGGAGCAAGGAGTGCTGGTCACAGATCTCCTGGAAAAAGGGTTTTACATTCAACTGATATCTCATAAATATAGAGAAAATTTTGAAAAGCAGTACTGATAGAAAATGCTGAAGCTTGAGAAGTGGTCCCTTATCCTGGCACTACAGACACCACATACATGCAGAGCAGGGATGACTGAAGCATCTTTTGGATTGAAAAGGAGGCCACTGTGAGCCATTTTAGTAAAATGTGTTTCAGAAGGTGGCTTAGAATATAACTAGGTTGTTTTTTGAACCAGAGTAAAAAGCATGAGATACTATGAAAATCAGGAGGCATCTCTGGTGACATCTATCAGCTAAATAAGACAGGATCAAAATGGCTTTTCTTTATGGTCCAACTCTTTATATACTAATTCTGTCTCTATCTGGCCTTGTGCATGTGACTTGAGGGAGAAGACAGACAGAATGAGGTTCGGTGGAGTCTTTGGTTGAAGAGATTACTGAAGCATGCAGCTTCCTCAATTGCACAGTGCTGAAATTCCTAAAACCATATAGAAAAGAGCTCAGTTTCCAAACAGACTCACTTCAAGAAGAGCACCCGGCTACAGCATATAGTGTTACTTACAGTGTGGTCCAACTCTGGTTAAATTTGTACTGCTGCTGTTTGTTTCTGTTCTTGAAAGTCTAGGAGCCTTTGGGCATGGGATTGGACCTTGCTGTGCTCACACTGTATGACTACAGAATGAAAAGGTCACTTCTGCATTAAAGAGTTCACACTGGATGAAGCTGAAGTATGTACATATCGGCCCCTTCCCCCTGCAGACTTTCCTCTTGGTTAAACATGAGGGCTCTGATATCAAAGACTGAAGGTCTTTCAATTCAAAGGCCAGGAGGTTTTGCTATAAAGTAAATAGTCCCAGTGCCTAAAGAGGGTCTAAAAGACTTAGAAGGAATTATGCCAAGAATGACTGTAGCCCTTTGTATATTAGTTTACTTTTCTGTATGATTTCCTTTGATCCAAAATGTGTTGCTGCTTCATTTATTGTGGAGGTTCTCAGATGATTTCCTTAGTCAACAGCAGAACTCCATCAGGAATTCATTAGACAGTGTTTGCACAGATGTAAAGCACTGCCTAAGTGATCCTATTATTATTTATGTTGGGTCTGAACCTGCAAACCCATAGTCACATAAATATTTCCCAAGAAGGTACTCAGATGGCTCAAGTGACAAAGGACAGCAGAAGTGAATTTAAGTTTGCAGGATCAAAGACAGCAACAGTACCTGTAACATTTTCCCTTAGTGCAAAGGGGATTTGATGCCCACCTTGAATTTTATTTTCCCCTATTTATTAAATTAATTATAAGCTACTATACATATATGAGGGCTGCTCCAAAAGTAAAGCCTCCTATTTTATTATGTTGGCCCAGAACATCAGAGGTGGATATTGACAGCGTGGCAGTAGAGGTGAAACCCTCCCACCAATATTACATCACATTTTGTTGTCATGTGACAACAGATGGCAGAAGAGGGACGATCTGACAGAATGACATGTGACATGAAAGTGCATGTGAAGCAGAAGTGTGTCACTGATTTCCCCCATGTGGAAAAAAAAGTGGCATCCATTGACGTTTACTGATACTTGCTGAATTTCTGTGGACACCAAACAGTGGATGTGAGCACAGTGAGGCGGTGCGTGGTGCATTTCAGCAGTGCAACAGCAATGTGAAAGACAAGCCACATTCCAGATGGCCACGCACAGCTGTCACACTCCACAATGAAGTGTCTCAATCAGCTCACCCATGCTAATTGGCTATGCTGAAAAGTAGGGTTTAGTGGCTGACAATTTGCTCTATCAAACGAACAGTGCTGTTGTGCTTTTTGTATCTGTTGTAATTTCCACGGAAATACATAGGAGGCACTTTTTTCAAAGTGACCCATGTACATCATGCACTATGCACAGTTCTTCAAAAGCAATTGCTTACTTTCAGTTTTCCAGGGACTTATTTCTAAGTCTTCACTTCTACTTCATTTGATGTTACTGTTGGATTTGGGGTCACTGATGTAGAGCAAAACATTTCTGATCTCATGGCTCCCAACTGTTTAGCTGGCAATACAAGGAGATGTTCTACAAATAGTGCAAGACAAGAAGAATAAATAACTTTTTTCTTTTTTTTGTATCTTCAGACAGCACAGCTGAGAATTGCTACATGTTTTGTAGGTGGTGGAGTTAGAACATACCCTCTCAGTTGAAATGGAGTTAGCAATTCTTCATCACAAGGTTAAGTGAAAAAACCTAGTTTCAGTGAAGACTGAGGCTGATGATCACTTCCAGCATTAAGCTTTGAGCTGATGGTTGGATGAGTGGCCCCAGATGTCCCTTCCAGCCTAAGTTGCTCTTTGATTCTGTGGGGATTTATTGCCAAATTAGGATTGGGAATGATATTAGATGTTACTATAACTTAAAAAATTATTAACAGAGTGTGCATGTAGTGGGTAGATGGAGAAAAAATATGGGAATATTTTTCCAACTTCAACTAGTGAGTGTTTTGGAGCTGTGTACATGAGGCACCACGCATGTATGTATTCACAGTGGATAAAATGTGCTCTAGGATATGCACTAAATCTTTGCCGGATTTATAGTGAGGATAGTATGACCATAGTAGTAAAGACTATTACTGTTCTTCAAAACATCAGTTTCATTTTCTTACAATATTCAGTTGGCAGGTGGCATAACAGATTCATAAAGTCACTGTTTCACTGCAGTGTTGAGCTGAAAGCCTTGTCAAGCACTGGAGAATTCCCACTTTGTAGGAAGAAAGATAATGTGCAGTAGTTACCATAGAAGAAGTCTCACTAGGGCTATAGAAGGACCAAGCTTCCATATGTCTTCATAAAACCACTTGAAAATTGTGGTCTTGAAAAAACCATATTTCTTACATGAACATTATGAAAAAATCATCTCTCAGTGTGCAGACACTGAGTAGCACGGAGAAAAAATGAACCATCATGTCTTAGAAATGCATACCTTACTGAGGAGCCTTTGGGAAGCTTGGTCCATATATCAGGGCTGAGTACAGCTGGCATGTGAAACCATAACAGTGATAGCTTCCTATCCCAAATACCACATATCCTTCACCCATCTGGAGCTCAGTATGGTTACACTTACTGTGACTGAAGGACCTGTGAATGAATCTAAGCACAAATAATGAAGGTTCCTCCTTAGACAATTCTTTGCCTTCCACTGTTGTTCAGTCTGACCTGGCAATGACAAACCTTTACAGTGCAGGGCTCCACAGTGTGTGGGGACTGTGACTCACTGTGCCCTCTTAATTTGGGTTTCCAGGCAGGCGCTTTTATTTGAGCTCAGGCTGGTCTGCACTGGACCTCCTGCATTTGTCTTACTGGCGGTCTCCAGCATGGTTCAGGGCATCTTAGGAGTTGTATCTGTTACTGTTCCAACTGGCTGAGAGACATAGACTTGAATTTCGTGTGCTCCTTTGCATTTAGGCAATAAATCTTGTAGTAGGTTAACTTTTTATATGAATGCTGCCTCAGGCAAGGACTGTGTGGCCTAGAAAGCACGAGGTTTAATATTTTATAAATTTTCCAAATGCTGTTTTGCTGCTACCTCTCCTTGAGTGAATGGAACCCATAGCGGCTTGATAGACCGTCAGACTCTAAGCTACACCAGGAAACAGAAATAATCATGCTCCATCTCAGATAACAGGCTTTACACAGATTTCAGAGACTGGGGAAAAACGGTTTGAGTGGAAGCATTTGAGACAATCACAGTCCACCTGGGGAACAAGTAAATCAAACAAAAAACCCTATGCCCTGTGGGTATGGTATTAGAGGAAAACTGATCACTCGTCTTTAATAGTAACAGGATTGATGTGTTCTGAGCTATTCAAACAGTTCATGCGAAGAAAGAGAGGGGTTCAATAGACATGGAGAAGGCTGAGGTACTGAGTGAGTTTTTCACTTTTACTTTCACTGGCAGTCAGATTTCTCACATCTCTCGTGTCCCTGAACTTCTGGGCAGGGGTTGGGAGAATGGAGTCCCTCCCATTTTAAGAGCAGAGCAAGCCTAAGACTGCTGCATGAGGTCGAGTTTGTACAAGTCTTCTGGGACAGAAGACATGCATCACAGAATTCTGAAGGAACTGTCTGATGTGGTATGCCATCATATTTGAAAAGTAATGGCTGTCAGGTGAAGTCCCCAGTGATTGGAAAAAGGGAAACTTCACTCCCATTTTTAAGAGAAGGAGAAAGGAAGACTTGGGAAACTACAGGATGGTGAGCCTCATCTCTGTGCCTGGGAAGATCATGGAGTGGATTCTCCAGGAAGAGATGTTAAGGCACATGGGAAATGAGGAGGTGATCCAAGACAGCCAATGTGGCTTTACCAAGGGCAGTTTGTGCCTGACCAATCTGATGGCCTTCTATGATGGAGTGATGGCATGAGTGGATGAAGGAACAGCAACTGATGTCATAAACCTGAACTTGTGCAAGACATCTGATGCGGTCCTGCACCACATCCTTACCTCTACATTGGAGAGAGATGGTTTTGAAAGCTGGACTATTGGATAAAGAATTGGTTGAAACTGAAGTGGTGCAGTTGATACAACAGAAGGAAGGGATGTCACCAAAAGGGCCCTGGACAGGCTTCTCACAGAGAAGCTGTAGTGCAGGTAGAGCCCTTTTGTTTTTCTCCATCTGTTCCAAGATAGAGCTTTGACTGAGCCAAGTGAAAAACTAACCACACAGGATGAAATGAAGATCTTTGCAATTTGCAACCTTCCAAACAAAATATATCTTTCTTAAGTCAAAAAGGGAATTTGACTTCTGCTTTTGGTATCTTAATCTATTCCCAGCAGTAGAGCACATAAAGAAATGTCTCATGATGCAGCCTAACGTATATACTTTGGCTGTGGGCTAAAGTTATTGTTGATAGGACTTGAAGAGCAATTACACATGCATTATCCCATGGAAATACATAGATATGACTGGAGGGAATTACCAGAGGGTTAAGCCTTCCCCTTTTTGCCTTTTTGGTCTTGTGGTGATGTGTCACATGATATGGTTGCATACTCCAAGCCATTTTCACCTTCAAAATGACCCAATCCAACCAGGAAAGCCAATGGGATTCACTTAAGTGCTTTACATGAATAACAGGTTCAAGTAGTTTGCTGAGTTGGGTCTGTGCAATCCCTCTGCAGACTGGAAAGAATTGGTTTGAGTTAGGAGCTCATACAGCCATTTGTCAGCTCTACTTGGAACTGCTCATTTTAAGCATAAACTGCAGTGAGAGAGAAATCCAGCAATGAGGAACTTGAATGCATTTCATCCCAATGGCTTTTGTTGTTGCTGTTTTTTGAAACAATTGCTGTTTTCAACACATTTTCAACCAGTACCTGCTGATAATGATCTAAAATGAACAGAATCACTTCATGGAATTCAGACATCTCTGAATGATAGCACTAGTTGGGAGAGATAGGAGATGTGACATTTTGTATAGATTCACATGTTCTGAAAAATTTGCCAGCTGGAGAAGGGATAAATAATAACTATTGAACATGCTTCAATTCCACTCATTCATCCAGAATAACTGAATGGGCCAGAACTTGGGAATTTGTCTGGGGAGGTGGAAGCGGGACTAACAGCCCGATTAATATTTCCTACTGTCCTCTGTGCCTCAAGCTTTCACAAATACAATTTGCTTTGTGCATGCTTGCCAGGTGAAGAACCAGCATAGAGCTTGAGTGGGCAGTTCAATGTGCTCTAGTACTCGACTGCGTTTTTTCCTTACGTTTTCTAATTGTCTAATTTGCTAATTTGCTTTTGTACTGATGTGGCTGCTTAGCTTGGTCTGATGTTGCCTCTGCTTTCTGCGTAATTCCTGCACTGCTCCTCTGTTCCTCGCTCTTTGCTGTTTCTCTTCCTTCTGACATTCACCTCTTGCCGTAGAGACCTCCGGGTATAGCTGCAGGACTTTATTGCTTGTGTGCACATAGAAGAGGTGGGGGTTTGCAGTCGGCACAGGAGAGACCCAGACTATTAACAATGCAAGAAGTAGTCAACCTGGACTTTGTCTAGCCTCGATCTCTTTTCCCTTCCCCCTCTCCCTCCCTCCCTGCTTCTTTCTTGAGGACTTTGTCTCTTCTACGGAGCTGTGCTTGGCATGCTGATGCAGGTCCAGTGTGTGAACAAGCAGGCTGGGCCTGGGTCTGCATTTAAGGGGGATTTCTTTAGAGCCATCTGCCACCTTGAAAATTAAAGCAGGGAAAGGTCATTGGGATAAACCGATTTGCTAAACAAAATGGTTAACAACTCATGAATAAAACTTAAAAAAAAAAAATCTTGAGGGGAGGGACAAACTTTATAACCAGAAAGAAATCCACCCTTGAAAAACACACAGCCTGCCTTTGCTGAGCTCCACCCACCCCTTTCCAGTTCATTTCCATTCTTTTGGGGAAGGGGTTGAGCCCCCTCCTTCCTGCATCGCCTTCTTCCTCCCTCCTTTTCTCTCTCTCTCTCCCTCCCTTTCTGAGCTCGCCATCCTTGCATATGCTTTGGGAGAGGAAGACTTGCAATCTGTGGAGAGGATGTGGCCCTGAGCCGCCTGATAACTTTCCAATGGTAATGTCCATAGGGCTTTGTGCCTCCTCTTAGCAACTCCTGCAGCAGCAGCAGTGGCAACTCAGTCACTTTTGTTCCTTGCTTGCTTCAATGGTCCCTCCTCCTCCTCCCTTTTGCTGGGTTTCTTACAGGTCACAAGCAGGAGCAGTGAGCCTGCCCCTATGGAAACAAGGCAGAAAACACAACCCTATGCAGACACAAAAAGAAGCAAAATCTTCCTCCTCCCCACTCTCGTTTCAGCTCTAAAGAACAATTAGGATTACCGGAGATGTCAGTTGCTGAAATATGGCATGCTGACTCTGCTGGGCAATGCCACTACACTGCTCCTCAGGGTTAACCCTGACAAATGAGCAGGGTATCCGAATAGAGCCCGAGAGGTGAGGGAAACACCTCACCCAGCCACTGCCCTGCTTTTACTCCTCTCTCCAACAACAAATTCTCTGTATTCCCTCACCAGACCTTAAAACAAAAACAAAGAGCGGATGGCTTTGGAATTTGCTTACGTCTCTGCAGAGCTTGCCCTGAGCATGAGTTCTCAGGGGTCCCTTAATGGAAGAAATACCTGAAAAGTTTGCAGCCTGCATGACCTGCTGGAGGCTGTGGGGCTCTTGAAGATGGCTGAAGGGAGCCCTGGAAGATCAAGGCAGTGCCCCTGTGGGGAGCACCGTGAGGTTGTTTGAAGGGAAGTGCCAGAGCCTTCAAGGGCCATGGGGCATTTCTGCTGTGGAGGGCAGGTGAAGTGGTGAAGGCTGAAGTCCAAACCTTGTGGAGACAAAATTACCTATGCCCATCCCTGGAGACATTCAAGGTCAAGCTGGATCAGGCTCTGAGCAACCTAGCTTTGAATGTCCCTGTTCATTGCAGGGGAGTTGGACTGAGTGACATTTAAATGTCCTTTCCAATTCTAAGGATTCTGTGATTCTATGATTCTACTGAGGCCAATGGGAAGAGGACCTGAAAGTCCTGAGGTCCAGTGTATGAAAATGAGAAATAAAGATGTCAGGGAACGAAGGTGAAGCACTTCATGGTGTGCAATTGGGCCTTGATGCCATCAAGTTGTGCGGTTATGTTGTGAATGGAAGCTGATCTGATGCCATGATGCAGCTGTGAGCTTGAGGCCAGTGACACAACAGCTAAGATGGAAAACATGGCCTTGTCTTAGCCACTAGAAGAAATCCACGTGGGCCTATTGTGTAAGCTCTTTCAAAAGCTATTTTTTGTTGGGATGTTGAGAAACTAAGGGCGCGTTAATGTAATTTCCCATTTATTTAGCTGAAACCCATTGGCATCAGTTGAAATACATTCAGTAGGGTCTTTTATAATGGCTTTTACTGTGTGCTCTTTTCCCTTTCTTCTCTCTGTTTTATTTAGTTTTAGTATGGTTAAAAAGAACAATATTAGAAGAAAATGGAAGTTCTTGGTTGAAAAGATTTAATTAATATTGTTAAAGCTATTGCTATAGCAGAATTCAGTTATTTGGTTGGTCTTGTGGGTGAAAGCCAGAGCCTGCTGAAGCATGGGGGAAGGCTCCCCTGACCACTCAGCTGGTTTTAGTATCAAACATGTGTGGGCAGAAAGGCATTTCTTGTGCTTAGTTTAATTTTCCAGTGTAAATGAAGCTGGCCTACATTGCTGATCTGCACCTATATCAAACCCATATTTGACTTTATGAATTGTTTATAGAATTCACACTATGAATTTTGCATAAAATACTTGCAGAAGAATTGTATCTGGACTCCGTTTGCTTTTCCAGGAGTAAGGTGGTGAGTACTTAATGTTTAATTGATTAACAAGCAAGGCTGTCCAATATATTTCCTTTCTGAAATGCTCAGTGTTAAAGCAAGATTCCATAACAGATTTGGTCAGAACACCCTCAAGAGAAAAATCTTAGGAAGTTGGTGCTGCACATACATTTATTCAGAAAAAAAAAACCTTCAAAACTGGTGATAGGAAACAAACAACCCACAAATGCTCTTTGGGTTAATTATTACCCTTATTATTTCCTGTTTTCCTTAACTCTTCCTACAAAGGGGCATATAGCTACATGTCCAGGTGAATTTTGTGTTTTGGGAAGTAGAATGTGTATTTAATGTTGTTTACTTGCTTGGATCTTTGACATTCATTAGCACAATTTTAATTTTTGAGCTTCCTTGCTTATATTTAGAGCATTAACCCTGAAATATCATTCTTCTTCTGGGAGATGATTGTTCTTAGCTGGATCTTTTCAGTGTTAGAAAGAATCACAGAGCCCTACAGGGTTGTGGCAAAGCACTCCAGATAAGTGTTTTCCCCCCATGTATTACTTATTTATTAAGTCTGGTAGAGCATAACTAAAAGGGAGAAAAAAGACCAAAGAAATACAGAATACAATGGCCTTCAGATTTTAATGGGAGATATGGCTGGAAGCTATTTCTAAATTATTAAATAAATCGATTTTATTCTTGCAGTCACCCTCCAAGGTGTATTTGTCAGCCTTATTATATTCATCTTCAGTGCTATTCAAGACCACTTACATAGAAACACGTTTTTCCTGGCCACAATTCTTCAGCCTTTCTAATTAAACACGAGATTTACATTACAGGCTCAGCATTCCTTTCTCTCCTTCCATTTTTTCAGCCTTCGTTTTTCTTTCCTCAGTCATTTCTCCCTGTGTTTTGCTTTGCAGACCCATATACAAATAACAGTGTTAGGCATCGGGCTGAAAACGACGATGAAGTCTTGTTCCCATTTAAAATGCAAGACCTGTTGGCTGCAAAAGAGTTTTAAGATAATGTGTGCAGTACAGTGCTGCTTTTTCTGTTCACAGCCAACAGCAGTGCACAAAGCGTTAAATAGTGTATTTGTGACAGCAGGGCTGTAGATAAAAGGTTATAGCACAAAGAAAAATACTTTTTTTTTTTAATAAAAAAAGATTTGTTTTATCATTTAAGTGTTTCTGTGCTCTCTCGTTCTTTTCTCTCTGCAGACACACAGTACACAGAATCCGTTTGCTCAGCTTTTCCCATGAGTAATCCAACCACAGCGGTTTGGAGTGAAAAATCTGAAGAGGCAATTGAAAAAAATTCCGGTATTGAAAGTTATTATTAAACGGCCATCAATAAACCAAATGCACTGGCATGGCACAAGTGGGAAAGTAGTAATGTATTTATTTCCTGAAGAACAACTTTACAGTCTCCAGCAATTAAAAATGAATAAAGGCAGCCCATCTCCCCCCTACTCCATAGTGAATGTGCTCAGTGCAGTGAAGTGCGGAAGGAAATGGGGAGAAATATTTTGCTACTGCCTTTATTAAGAAGTGGGAACGTGCATTGCTGTGGATGGATGCTTCACAGTGTGACACGGGGTGCAGATTTTGTCACCATTTCCCTCCACTGGTGCTTTGGTATGAGGCTGGGGCTGAGCAGCGAGGGACTCTACAGCACACGTCGAGGGCTGTGCTTTTCAACCAGATATCTTCCTATGTGCAATAGCATTGCCACAGTTCTGCTGCTGGATTTGCCACAGCAAAACAGAGCACAGTGGTACTTAAAATAGATGACTGCCTCTCTAGAAAAATATACGCCTGCTGTGGAGTGTTCTTCCAGCTGACTTTTTGCTCATCGTGTTTTTGCCAAGATATGTAATTTTTATTATTACACATTGTATCCATAAATAATATGCAACTCGAGAAAGAATGAAAACATTCCTCAGCTCAATTAAAAAGCAGGTTATCTCGAGGCGAGAACCACTGCCAAGTGCATAATGGCTGTTTCACTTTACTGCCACAATCACTTTATTGCCAGAGCCGGGCTCATTACTTGGGGCTAGCGTGTCTTTAGGCTGCACTCTGAGCAGTGTTGAGCATAGGGAGCTGCCTCCTCTCTGAACTGCTCTGGGAGGCAGCATGCCTCTTGCACAGCTCCTCGCTCCATCTTTGCTGCAAGGGATAGGAATTTGATGTTAACCTATGGGCACTGGCAGCAAACTGTGGCGTGCCTCACTGTGCTGGTCAAACAAGGTGTGTGGGAGCAGAGCCTGTTCCCCATTTCTTTTTATCCTCCACAGCTCCCTGCTCTGTGAGGTGTGATGAGTCTGGGCAGGGCACAGTGTGGGAAGGCTCTTCTCTTGCTTTAGCCATGGCTGAATTCTCCATCATGGGGTGGAGAACACCCTATCCCCCGTCACCCTCTGACCTACCATTCTGAATGCATTTTCTTGGGTTTAGCAGGTGGATAGCGATTTCTATTCCAGCACATGGGCCCAGGGTATGGATACTTCAACAGAGGAGTGCAGTTGGTCCTGGGTGGCAGCTTGGCCCTGCTCTAGTAATATGACCTCAGGCCATAGCTGCTTTGTTGCTTCAGCTGTCCCTGTTCATCCCTGCTCCTGCCCCTGGGAGGCTGCTGTTTTAACTATTTATTACTTTCTAAATTAGACTGTTGGCAAAAGCTGCCAATGACTTTGCTAATTATGTTGCCCCCGGCCAATCTCTTTGACTTACTCCTTACTAAGGCCAATTAGCAGTTGCCAGAGTGGTTTCTGTCACCCGCTGGCCTGCCGCCCCAAATGTGAGTTCAGCGACAGTTACATAACAAAGTTTGCCTAATGCTTTGTTTTCTTGTTCGTACTGAATTAATGTACTCAGTGAGAGCCAAGCAGATGCAATCAAGGTCTCATCTGGTAATTTTGGGTAGGCTACACTCCATGGCCTCCTCAATAGACATCCATCATATTGAATGTCTAGAACCCAACTTGGTTTGCCTCCATCTTGGTTTTCCTGCGGTTTCTCCTGAGGAATACTTTGAAGCTATCTTGGAAGTAAGCGCAGGACAAGCTCAGTCTGCCCCATGCATGGGTGCATGGGGATGTAACCAGTTGACACGAGGTCAATTCACATGCCTCTCTTAGTAGTTGTAAAAGAGAAGCTGCTGGTTATCTTGCCTTCATGTAAGTCTGGCAAGTGGTGAAGGGATACCTGAAGACAAGGCAGGAGAGGGAGAGTGTTTTCGCCCTCTTTTTGCAGTCTCATAATGATACTACGTCCCAGTTCAGAGGTGAAATGGCTGGTGTTGTGTGAGAGTGAGCACATTTATCAGCCTTGATTCTTAGTGGGGCAAACCACCAGAAAGCCAGGGCAGCTGAATGGAGTTGTGGCAGGAACAAGCAAGCGCTGTGTAACTGAAACTTAGCGAAGAGATGCCGCAGCCTGTCTGGTAGGTTGAACAGTGTTGTTTTATTCAACCTTGTCCTGTTTTTAAGCTGATTTGAATCATGCCAGTGGAAAGACCTTTGTGGGCCAATTAGTCAAACATTGCTGTTGATTTTAATCATGGAAATTATACAAAGCTGAAGCTCTTCTCCTTTGGTTTTCTCATCTGTACTCTGCTGTGGAGTGTGATTGCACTGCATATGTTTATAATATCAGTGCCAGAGCCAGACAGAAGCTAGTCCATCTGGGTCCTGCTAGCAGGATAGCAATAGCAGCACAGGCTTTGCCTAGGGTTTGCAACACCCTCAATATATCACTCCAGACCCAGGATTTGCTTCCATTATTATTTACCAGTCAGACAGGAAGAGAAGGAAGTCATGCATGCTCAAGAATGGGGGAGGAGGCAGCTGGAAGCTGTGTCTCTTTCAGTCAGGATATAGGGAAAAGGATAAAGGTGGGACTAAGGAAGAGAGTTGACTTAGGACAACACGACTTTTGCCTGAGAGGGTGGCAATGGCCAAATGGATAGCTTATTGAGGCTTTCATGTGTTTGTGAACTGGGTATGATTTCAAATGCTGGTTTGAGAGAAGCAAACCAAAAAACCTCATTGAACTTGCGCCTCTGGACTGCAGAGGACTGTGTGAACTACTGCACCTATCAGGAGACAATTAGTTGGAAAGAAATATGGTGTAGCCTAGTCTCACCAGACCTTTAATAACTGGAGCAAGAAAGTGGCTATTGGGGATATATAATAAATTCCACTCCTTCAGGACTGCAGTGCTGGTAACCAGTCTCCAGAGCTTCACGTCACCTTATTGCTTAATGAAGTTGTTTGTGTAGGCACCATTAAAGTCTTTGCTCATGCCTTTAGAAGTAATTTACAGTGAGCACTAGAGTGCTTGCTAAATATTCCTGGTGTTAAATTCTTTACAGGGAATCATTTGAACACGATGATATTCTTATCTACTTTCAAAGGCAAAACTGGATGGGTTTTAATGATAGCCAGCATCTACACTTTTTATGCATTTTGGCTGGGATTTTCAAAGCATGTAGGTAATGAGGACATCCAATTCCCATTAATTTTAGAGGCACCTTAAAAGGCTTTATAAATCTCAGCCTTTATGCTCCAGCCAAGAAGAAGGAAAGATTGATTTCCATACTGAGAAAATTTTTAGCAAAGTACTGATAACGTACTATAATAATTTCCATGACAGCTCACAGGAAAATTAACCTCATTACCTGCACCATGCATGAATTTCTCTTCTTAGTGGCTTACCTTGCATATCAAGGCAGTTCAAAGCTATGATTGATGGTGCGGCCAACGTCACATTAAGACTCGGATTGCTAAATACTTATCTTTTCTTCTGCTATTCATGTGATCTCATGAAGTTGCTTAGATTGCTTTTGTACAGCAGTGTCACTTGAGTTAGCCTAAAATTTGTCTAGGAAACAGCTGCCTATTCTTGGACCTTTCAAACAACTTTTGTAAGAGCTGTGGACTTCCAGCATAATTTTTTCAGTTCTTTTAATTGTATCTTCTTTCCCTAGACTGTCCTCTCTTCATGATTGAGGGGAGTTTGTGCTTTCTTCCATGAGCCTCTGGTACTTCAGCAGTCTGGAGACTATATATTTTTGTGAACTACTGTATGGCAAAAGAAGGCTATGACAGCACCTGTTAATGGGATACATGCACTGTAAGAGCAATAGGAGGTAAGCAAGAAGGAAAACCAGCTCACCTCTTCCAACAACCAGTAACAGCTCAAAAAGACTACAATCTCTATCCAGAGATATCACTTCCTTAGTTGCTAACGCTTAAATGAGGAGTGGAGGGGATCATTGCTTGCATCTGAGCTCCTTGGTTTACCCACATCTGCTCAGCTGGTGCTCAAACATTGGTTCAGGCCATGACCTGGCAACTTCTTCTGCAACTACTATCTTCTATATAAGCTAATGACTTTCAGCCTCTTAATTGTTCACAAGCTGTTTTTCAACAGATTTTACACTACTAGGTTTTAGACTTACTTTTGATTTAGGATTTTGAGTTAAGTGTCTTTGGTAGTATGGAAGGGATAGGCTGCGGTCTCTGCTAAAGCCAGTGATGTGAACCTGTTCATGGAGAAGACAGTGCCCTTAGTTCACCTGCATGTGCTTGTTCATAAATTACGTCCTGTAAATTGTGAATGAAACATATATCTGTATGCCTAGATAGATGCAAATATGGATATTGACAATTCAGCTCTCACCACTGCTGCTTCTCAGTACACATGACTTCACCCCTACAGAACTCGTCATGTTTCTTGCCTTGTATCCCCAGTCTAATGTGTGTAAACCCAGGCCCATGTTGTGCTACTTCAAGCAAACGACACTTTTGCAGATTTTTGTCTGCTGAGATGGGCTGGAGACTCTGTGTCCCAGTTTCTATGTGTCGATAGCTTCCTCCTGTCTCGGACACCTTCATCTTCATGGATCAGAAACCTTCAGAATTGGCCTTGACATAGGAAACTCCACAGTAGTTGATATATGCACATAGTATTAACCTATTATTCAGACCAAAACCATGCAGTGAGTTGGGATTCAGTTGACCCACTTTTACTGCCATGTGTGTGCTGTCTGAACTCCTGTTATGGCTAGATGTAGGCAGAATAGCTCTTCTGGCTCCATTAACTAGAACACGATAGAGGATAATATCAGATGATAAGGGGAACTACAATATGTAGTCATAACATATACACTCAGCTCATGCTAGTCACAGACACTTCGTGACGGGAAAAACTAAACCCACTGCTAGAGACTACATGGTGCTCATAGCTTCATAAATGTACTGAACAACTATCCTTACAATTCAGGAGGCAAGCTCTATAAACTCAGTAGCTTTAGGTAGAGTGGATTTTCTGTGTGAGATGTGGTATTGTACTGTGAGAAAACATGCACCCAAAGGAGCGCCATACGTCTGTCTCCTGTAGATTGCATGAGAATGAAAATGTGAATGATGTGGCTCGGGCCAGACCCTTATTAGGTGGCTTACTGAAAAATGTATTGGTTTCTTACAAGCAGAGCTATTCCCATGAATGCACAACACTAAATTCTTTCTTATATATACCCAACGAGTCAGTGAGTTACACTTGGGCTGAGCATGGTCCAGAATTTTTATGGGTATCAGGATTATATAGAACCATAATTATTAAATGCTTCCTTTCTTTTTTTTTTGTTCCAATATATTTTATTTTCTTTTATTTTCTAGAGCTACAATATGTAATTGTCATGTAGGTTGCTCTGGTTTATGCCTTTAGTCACATCGCTAAGGTACTTAGTGTTTAATAAAATCCTCTCATAACCCCTTGTCATTAATACATATCTCGAAAAAGAGCTGGGACAACAGTAGTGGAATCTAAATTAAACAGTGAGTTGGGTGCTTGTCATTTCCCTCATTATGTACCCTTTGGAGCAGGCTAGAACTAAAACAAACAGACTTCCTGGAAAGTAATATTAAGACATATGAGACCAGTGCTACTGGAAGAAGCCATATGAAACATTTCTATTTGTAATTTTGTTAGTACTGTTCATTTTTTTTCTGAAAGATGTGACAGGTTCTTGATAGAACGAAATGTTCGTTGAAGTGTTTTTTTTTCCTTCTTTTTATAAAGTTACTCCATATGCTTAATAAAGTGTCTTTATTGAGCAATTATGGCATTTTCTCCATTATGCATTGCACCTTGTCACATCCGATGAAGGAAACAGCAAACTCTTTCTCTGTCCTTGAAAACCAAAAATGTAAATAGCGGCGGCGTTGCTCCCGAGGGAAGAGCTGTGTTAATTGTGGAGCACTGCGTTAGAAACCCTGGATATTGTATGTCCTCATTGTTTGGTTAGAACGGGGTGGTTACTGTGGGATTTAAACCATATGTCGCTCGAATTCCTAAATTGGCCCTTTCAGTCAGCTGTGCTCTATCATTCGGTATTGATCACAGATAATATGCTTTGCAAATTAGGGGTGGTTACAGTGCCTTTGTCTGTAATAGATGTTGTCATTCATATAGAATAGCCTGAAAGTGAGGAAAGGTTTAAACGGGGTTAAAGCTTCTCTAGTCATCATTAATGAATTTTCTAATGCTGCCTGGATTCCATAATCATGTGAAGATCAATAGTTATTACAGTATAATGTAAACAAACAAAGAATCCGTTAGAAATGGAGGGGTTGTGCTGTAACATTTTACTTCTTGCCTACAGCAGCGCATTTGTTATTATCAGGGCAAAACTGAATAAGCAAGAGTATGAAATACAGTCTGAATAAGACGATGATTAGCCAAAGTGAGGCTATTGCTGAAAGAAGACAGGTTTAGTACCTTTTGTAAGTGAAATGAATTTGAACAAATCCAGCTGAAATAACAGGATCCCGTTTGAGTGCTGCCGTCGTACACGGGAATACTTGTGAGCTGAAATAACAGGATGGTTTTGTCGTCTCACACCAACACTTTCTCTGTGAGAGCATGCAGACACGCTTTGTAGGGGTGGGACCTGCGTTGGCACAGGCACAGGAGAGAGACAGAGGAAATGTCCCCAAAGGGCATGGCCTGAAATATAGGGTGTAAGAGTAAGAAAGAAGCAAGGAGGTGAAGGGGTGAGAGAAAGAGGAGCTGGTGTTAAGCTGCTCTCAGCATATTTTAGCGCAGTCTGGCTAGCTGTGAATCTCTCCTCCAGCTGGTGACAGCTGCCTCCTTTTAAGTCCATCACTGAATTGTGACATTGCGATCACCAACTGTTGAGGAATGACTGAACCTTGAATGCAGGTGCAACAAAATCCACTGCTAATAAATTGCATTCTTTTGGGCAGTCTGTGATATTTGGCCAAATCTGCCTCTTCTTTACTGCTTCATCTAGACTGATTGCCATGACAAACTCACGGATATCTATCGACCTTACTTGTTGCGCGTTTCTTATTACTGTTGTGTGCCATTTAGTGCAACTCTTCTCATCAGATGTCAGAATGTGGGAACTTCATGGTGCTCTGTGGACTGTACATGTCCGCTGTACAGCACTTGCACAAGATTATGACACTTTATTTGTGTGGACAGAGTATGACTCTTCAGACCAAAACACGTTTCACACTATACTTGCTGGCCTTCAGCTGGTTTAACTGTGTTAACAGAGAAATGAAAATTGATTAAGCACAGGGTCCACCACAGTCCAGTTATTGTTTCATGGTTGGGTGACTTTTACTGAAGCCTGTGGTGTGACACCAGAGAATACACATGGGAGAGAAGCCTTGACAGTGGTGCATTTCTTCAGGCTTCTGTTGCAGTGCAAACTCCAATGTGACTGTGTGATTTGGATGCTTACAAACCCTCACATTCGTAAACCCTTTCAGATTTCTGTAGGCTAGTGTTATGGTTCTATGTTTTTTGTTATTTGGTTTTCAGTTTTCCACATCAAAACAAAGAGATGTCCTTACTTATCCCTTCAGTGGTGCCGATGTCTCTACCAACTCACCTATTTTCATGAAATTTCCAGAAAATTTGAGCTGCTCCTCTGTATCATCTGAAACAGCTTGGAGAGAGGCTGTATGGGGCTAAGAGTGCAAAAGCATGTTCGTAAGAACCTGAGGAAGAGAAAGGAATGGAAGACTTCCACCTCAAGGATATTTCCACTCCACAAGATGCTGCAATTGAAATACAACACAATGTGTTACTACTTTTGAGTATGAGGAGGTGTTACTATGAAAAAGAAGGGCTGGATACTTCTGGTTCCTTTTTCTCTTACGTTTTTCCCCATGGAGGAGGAGTGCTCAGTCCAGATCAGCGTCTCATGCTACAGCCATGAAGTCTGTGTTCAGGATTTAGTGGGATGGTACTACCTGCAGTGGAACCAAAAGCAGCTGGTACCAAAGGCAGGGAAACCAGTTCAGACAAACCACTGACATGGGTGAGGTCATAGGGACCATAGGAGAGCTTTCTAAGGCACATAATGCAGGTGGAAGTGCCCAGGAACTTTTATTGAGGGAACTTCTCTGCCCTTTATGTGAGGTTGAGATCTTGTCCACTATACTAAGCATTTTCCTGTGCTCACTTCTGTGGCGAGGCACAGAAGAGCATTTGGCTTAATCTTTTCTGAGCTGACAGTTTGCTATTTGTGGCGTTTTCTCAGATTACATACCCTGTGTAGCTGACAGGAGCTTGTGATTTTCAGCAAGAGGAATGCAAGGAAATGACATGTGTCTCTGACAGTCTGATAATGCGGCCGCAGCAGGCTGTTCCCAGAGCCCTGGTGCACTGAGCCTGGCAAGGCTGGTGCAACCACCCTGGCACAATTGTCCCTGGATTTGCTATTGCAGCTTCCCAAATTATTGCTTCATTTTTGTCCAAGTGCAGAACACAAAGAGCTGATCTTATTTCAAGCCTGAATTTTCTCTTTCTGTGCATCTGAAATGTTAGTGTTGAAATTACCCCAGCCTAAAACTTGGCAGAGAGGAAAAAAAAAAAAAAAAAGCATGTTGTATTATTTTCTGCTATTTTTGATCCCTGAGTTCTTTCTGGAGCCTTCACATTTTGTGCAACTATTGTGCCTCTTGGAAAATTGTCTTGTCAGTCTAAATTGTCTTGCCTTGGCTGTAAGCTCCCGAGGCTAATTGCAGCACAGTGGCACTTGGTCCTTTGCTATCTGTGTCTCTAGGCTGAAGACTGATCACATGTGAGTGCATTTCCAATTCGGCTGACTCCAAACACAAGCAGTTTGGCCAGGCTGGACTTTGCTTCATTGGAACAGCGCTTGGGGAACAAGGTGATATTGTTTCTTGCCCTGGTCCTTGTGACCATGTCAGTGAGCTTTGACTGAATCAGATCTGCTGACATTAGGGTTTATTTCCTTGGGTTCAGAGCTGGATGAAGGCGTTATCAAAGCTTTAATTTGGCCAAAAGTAACTCTGGGGCTACATCCCATCCTTGGTGTGAAAGTGCCATAGAAGTCTTGGGAAGGGATGAGGGAGATATCCCAGATGCATGGCATGAGTCAAGCTGTAAGCAATGGGGCTCGCCAGCTCAGGGTCTGTGACGGGTCCCTGTTTCCCAGGGAATCACATGGGTGTCTCTATGTCTTCCCCAGTATTCATATTTTCCAGGCTTTTTCCATCACCTCTGGTATTTTAAACATCTGTTAGCCTGAAAGTAGAGATAGCACAGAATGAAGTAGGCGTGCTTGTATGATAACATGGAACAGTCACATAGTTCTCATTTAGAGTGCAAAATGCCTCGGTATCCTGCTCAGATATGAGCAGATCTGTACCTTCAGGAGAAAAGCTTCAGATGAAGCACGGTTGGATATGCCTACTTTCGGTAGTTTGTATGTCAGCATGTTTTATGCTGACGCCAGCAGACCTTGAGACATCAAAATATTACATATTACTCTTCAACAAGACTTTACATTTCATGCCTTTTTTTTTTTTAGGATTCTTTTTGTTTTTTTAATTTTATGTTTTACATTGCTTTTAGTTATGGTCCTTAAAAGCTATGCAAGAGTGAGGTCTGAGAAGAGAGCACAACAGATATCAAACTCTGTCTGTAGCGTGGGCTTGGGATTGCCTGGAATGGCAGCACATGGAACCATGGCTACATGAATATTCAGCAATGCGTAAACACGCACACTGCTCACATGCCACTCTGAGTCTGGATTTGCTTGGGAATGCAAATCCCTTTGTTTAAAAGAAAGAAAAAACATTCTGCTTTTGGGAACACATCTAATTCAAAGAAGTTTCTGCGTCACAGCTGATCAGTAATAAACAAAGGCAGAATTCTTCAAAAGAGATATTTAAAAAAAAGAAAGAAAGAAAGAAAGAAAGAAAGAAAGAAAGAAAGAAAGAAAGAAAGAAAGAAAGAAAGAAAGAAAGAAAGAAAGAAAGAAAGAAAGAAAGAAAGAAAGTAAAGGGTACCCCGTAATATCTGGGATGAGAAGATATAAGTTGTTTCAGAACAAGGGGAATTACAGCTACTCTGCTGATGGGTGTAATTAGTTTCCAGATTTTATCACTTTTGATAATTAGATCTACATGAAACCTCCAGTCAAAGACTTCACAAGAACTTCTCCTGTGTCAGCCTGGGTGTGTAATAGTTGCAGTGATAGATCTACTGGATAGATCTAGGCTAGTAAATGCTTTGGGAAACACCTTCATCTTTCTTTTAAGCTGGCAGATGGTTTAAGTCTGGGCTGGACTGCCTGCTGTTGTTTTCAATGAAGGAGTGTTACCTTTTAGGATTCATGAAAGGCTCTCAATCAAAGCTAAAATGGCAGGCCAGTGAGGTGAATCAATAAAAATCTCTACTTTCAGCTGGAGTGTCGGATAGTAATTCTTCTCGTGTCACTGCCTGGTTAAACAGTCATACTCCTGCTAAAAGCCCTATAAGACATAATAGATTCATGTGGCCTTAGTCCATTGTACTGCATTTACCCAGAAAAAGGGAGAGAGGTTACTGTTTCACTAAAACAAACCAGACACTGATGTATTGTGTATCAAAATGTATTCATCCATTTCGCTCTGCCTCATTAGAGCAAGGGGAGCCTGTTTTCTATGCCACTTGTGGAGCAGTGTTAAGACATCTGACGTATTCATTGCAAATCCTAGTTTAATGATGACTCAGACATCAAATCCCAAATGATTTTACATTATGGCTTTTTGGTTTCCTATTAAAGCACATATCCATGCCCTTTCTGTTTATTAACCTACAATAAAGATGTACAAACTGGATGCATGAGGAAATCTTTCAAGAGGCTTTAGTATAAATCATTTGGCCCCATGAAGGAATTATTCAATGGTATCACTTCTAACTGCAGGAAATTAACCTGATGCATTAAATGTCCTTGTCTGTAGTGTTTTAGAATAAGATGTCGATGGAACAAAAAGGTTTCATTCAAAATGAATGTGAAACTTCTTAAATGTTAAATATGAGAAGGAATGGCTGCTCTGTGCCTTGCAGCTGGGATCTTGTGGCCCTGAAGCAGATTTATTCAGATGCAGACAAATTCCCAGCCATGATGGATCCCTCAGCTGCATGTGTCAGTGATGGATTCCGTTCTCCTCTCCTCAGGACTGAGCTGATATCAGGAAACTGGCTTAATAAAATGTGTATGGAGGCTCTGAGTTAAAATTCACCCTTCTCTGAGACCATCAGAAATGAAGTCCAAAGTTAGACCCAAAGAACCAAAGGTGAAACAGTCAGTGACTTACAGTGGAAAGTGTCCTATTCTAAACAGTAAATAACTTGCTTGTGGGAGAGACCTATTCAAGCAGTTCAAGTTTTCTTCCTTGTGCTCACATGGTTCTCACATTTCTCCCAATATCTATCTGTCCATCCATCCATCTGTTCATCCATCCATCCATCCACCCATCTTTACATGTTTAGTCATGGGAATCATTAATTTTGAAGGAAATCCTTAAGTGAGTCTTTTTATTCCTTATTTTGGAGAGAGTCATATTACTGTTGCTTATGTACTTCGCAGTGCAGCTTGCTAACATTGTAATTCAGAGGTGATGTGCAGGATTTTTATATTTAATGAGACCCACATACCGCATTATCTCACCATCTGGGTAGATCCGGGAATGGCTGTAGAAAGTTCCCATAAGTCATATTAACATCCATCATGCCTTCAGCTCACTGTGAGGCACAACCATGGAAACGTTTCTTTCACTGTGGAAAGGTTATTTTTCTTTTGAAAGTCCACTGAACTTCTGCATCTTGTACAATTTTACATATCTCCCTCTGTTACTAAGTCAGGGCTGATCTTAGCTATCAAACAAGGGCACTCTGCAAAATACCAAGGGTCCCTCTTTCCTCTTTGCTGAAGCAAACCTCAGCAGATGTAGACAAGATTTTAATAGATACAGAAAGAGAAATGCATAACAACCTCATTAAGGGGACTATAATAGGCTGTCAGAATATCTGCAAGAGGACAATATATCAATGTCTAGTTTGTTACGGCAATGCTAACTATGGTAGTTTGCCCCTCTCATAATCTTTCATTCATCTTCTATTGGTCTGATTTCCAATAATACTTCATCACCTCATGCATCCACTCTCCCTTTCAGCTGCCTCACAATTACTGACATAACTCTTTAAGAACAGAAGAATCAGAGCCGGTAAGTGGCAGCAATAAAAAACGCAGTTAGTGGTCTACCCCACTGCTAGCCCTGATATGGTACATTAGAATGGTTTTCATTTTCTTTCCCTCTCTACCGTCCCGAGGACCATTTTGTCCCATCCCAACATCTGCAGGAGGTCAAGGTCCAAAGAACCCAGGGATTTTACACCATCTGCCACCAAAAAAAGAGGAAAGGAAGCCCCTAAGTGTACTTCTAAAGAGCTATTTGATGTTATTTATCACTGTAATGGCAAACCAATCATTATTAATTGGACCCGCCCACTCTCTTTCATGTACACCGCAAGGCCAATGAGACATTATTAAAATAGATCTAATTTACTGCAGCTGGAGTTCTCCCCTCCTTCCCTTTTCACTTTCCTTGACCCTTTGGGAAGATGAAATGGAGCCAAGCGGTTTTGCTCCTTTACTTTCAGGGAAATCCAGCTCCCTTTTTCTGCTGGGGATCCAGAGTTCCTCTGAATCAGGAGCTGTCTGTAAGGAGCACAAACCGCCTCCTATGGGGCTGTGACAGCTGCTGAAACTGCATCTGAAGCCATGGGATGAAGCACAAGTAGAAACTCACACCAGAGACTCCATAACATTGCTCTCTTTTGCATATTTAAATATATTTTTATTCCACTTGCCTAGGAGACAACAGTCCCAGTCAAAAGACAAGAAAACAATGGACTTCCAGGCTTTTCTGTTCATGTGTCAGTAAACAGCTCTTTGCTGAACCCAATTTCGTATGTTTTAGGCAGCCGTGGTTACAATAACATGTCTTGAATGAAATGTGCCAATTGGAGGAAATTGTCAGCTCATTACTGTGGCTAACAACTGAGATACAAACGCTTCAGTCAAGAGCGGGAGGCGATTTTGTAAACAAGGAGTGTTCCTAGGGGGATTTTTATAGTTAAAATCAGTATGAAGTAGACTTGAAATAATTGTAGTGACAAAAGGTTGAGCTCTGCTCCAGCTGGAGATGACAACAACCCTCCACTACTTTCAACAGGGTCAGGATCACACCCTTTGTGGGAGTACACTTAGCACTCGTCTGTGTCGCTTACATGTGCCCAGATAAAACCTGGAGTTCAGGTCAGCCAACTTAAACTAGCTAATTAAATGGCCCAGTGCCTGTCTGGATGCTACATCCATTTGACTGGTCCAAACATGCTTCCAATAGCAACCCCCAGCACTGGTGGGATGTGACAGCTCTGGGCATAGTTCTGAACTCTGCTGCCCAGTAATGCCAGTGACCAGAAGCTGCCTGACCTACTTTTCAGGTCTCCAGTGCTGTTTTGAAAATGCCTCTTCTCTTGGCGTTGCTGAGCACTTTTGTGAGCACAACCACATGCCTGCCCTTGTAAAGGCAGAGGACAGTGGGCTGTGTTCAGCCTGGAGGGGAAGGACGAGGATGGAGTTGTATGCAGAAAGGCCAGCAATTGGGCCATACAGCTTCAAAATTCCCCAAGACCAAGGAGGCCTCCAGGAGAAGCTGAGAAAGGCCAGGCACAAGGACAGAGTGGTGGCAGGTATGGGAACATTGGAAGCCAACAGAGAGTTTAGTGCTGTCTCCATGCTGTTCTGACACAATTAAACAGACATTCATCTTTGTCTTTTAAAGGTTTATACTCTCCTCAGTGTAGCACAGAGATGAAAAGCACTGATCCAGAATGGGGACAAGTGGCAGCATGGGATTAGTCAGGCACACAGTGCCTTATACAAGGTCTCCACAGTGACCCCAGAAAATAGTGGGTGCTTGGAGGAAGGACTTCATGAAATGTAAGTCATAAAGATGCCTGCTGAGGCTAAGGACAAGGGGAACAGAAACCAAACTGAGGCCTAGCAACTCTCTACAATTGAGCTAGAATAAAATAATCTCGAGGGAAAAAAATTCTGGTTCTTCTCTCAGAGCTCTTCTCCCCATTTGGCTTCTCTGAACACAGAGGCTGCATGTATAATGATGAGGTGTAAACTTGAAAAAAAATGTTTTATGATGTCATCATGTGCTTTCCATCGTTAAATAAAAAGTGTGGAATGAACAACCTTAGGTCACTATAAAGAACAAGCTTTCAGTGAGGCACATAAGGAAAGGAACTTCTATTTTCAAGTCTCAATCACAGAATCACAGAATCACAGAATTGTAGGGGTTGGAAGGGACCTCCAGAGATCATCGAGTCCAACCCCCCTGCCAAAGCAGGTTCCCTACACCAGGTCGCACAGGTAGGCATCCAGGCAGGTCTTGAACATCTCCAGAGAAGGAGACTCCACCACCTCCCTGGGCAGCCTGTTCCAGTGCTCCGTCACCTCACTGTAAAGAAGTTCTTGTGCATGTTTGTGCGGAACTTCCTATGCTGCAGTTTCCAGCCGTTTCCCCTTGTCCTGTCTCCACTCACCACTGAAAAGAGTCCGGCCTTGCCATTCTGCCCCCCACACCTTAGATATTTATAGACCTGGATCAGGTCCCCTCTCAGTCTTCTTTTCTCAAGGCTGAACAGACCCAGTTCACTCAGCCTTTCCTCATAGGAGAGATGCTCCAGGCCCTTCACCATCTTCGTGGCCCTCCGCTGGACTCTTTCCAAGAGATCCCTGTCTTTTTTTGTACTGGGGAGCCCAGAACTGGACGCAGTACTCCAGATGAGGTCTTACCAGGGCAGAGTAGAGGGGGAGGATCACCTCCCTCGACCTGCTGGCCACACTCTTTTTAATGCACCCCAGTAAGCCATTGGCCTTTTTGGCCACAAGGGCACACTGCTGGCTCATGGCCAACTTGTCATCCACCAGGACACCCAGGTCCCTTTCTGCAGAGCTCCCCTCCAGCAGGTCATCCCCCAACCTGTACTGGTGCATGCAATTATTCCTCCCCAGATGCAAGACTCTACACTTGCTTTTATTAAACCTCATCTGGTTTTTTTCTGCCCAGCTCTCCAGCCTATCCAGGTCTTGCTGAATGGCAACACAGCCTTCAGGCATGTCAGCCAATCTTCCCAACTTCGTATCATCAGCAAACTTGCTGAGGGTGGCCACTGTCCCCTCATCAGTGTCACTGATGAAGATGTTGAACAAGACCGGACCCAGCACCGACCCCTGAGGAACACCGCTGGTTACAGGCCTCCAACTGGACTCTGCACCACCAACAACGACCCTCTGTGCTCTGCCAGTCAGCCAGTTCTCAACCCATCTCACTGTCCACTCATCTATCCCACACTTCCTCAGCTTTGTTATAAGGATGTTGTGGGGGACAGTATCAAATGCCTTGCTGAAATCAAGGTAGACTATATCCACTGCTCTCCCCTTATCCACCCAGCCAGAGACAACATCATAGAAGGCTACCAGGTTGGTCAAGCACGACCTCCCCCTTGTGAACCTTGTGAACCCGTGCTGACTAAATGTCAATGAGTGCCAATCAGAAAGTGCATTATGTTAATACTGATGCTTCAACATTCATACATAGTATATGAAAAATTTAAAATAATATTGACCAGCAGCCCAGTAACTGGTCATTTTTATTCCATGAGTTGTGAAACAAACTGTAAAGATCAACAGGTAAATGTTGGATGTTTTATTTTGTCTAGTTCAAGGTGAAAGCAGAGTGTTTGCACACCAAAAAGTCTGCAGCTGGTGCTTATCAGAAAATGAGTCACGTTTCCATGTTCAAGCACAGAATCTCCTCGACATTGCTGTATGGCTCCAGTCATGCTGCTGCTTGATGAAGGCTTTCAGTACCATTGGCTTTCAGGCAGGCCTGCTCGGTGGTCTGGTTTTCACTGCATCACAGCTGATGGCAGCAGGAAATGCTGAAGCTCCTCAAAGGCTGGAGAACTGAGTTCTGAGAGCTGGACAAGCAGAATCTGGGATATACCTGGGTGGATAGACAGTGACTGTGGGATGGAAGAGAAAGAACTGTGTGAGGCTGGTCTCTCACAAAGTAGATATTACTGTCCTGCAGGGCAGCAAACATGCCAGGGAGCAGCTAGACACAGATGAAGCATCCCTTGCTGGTAGGACCCAAGCTGAGGTCACCAGCTCTGACAAGGACCACATGTACCTTTTCTAGTGAAACTGCAATTTCAACAACTTAACGTCAGCAAAAATGCCTCTGTCTCTGAGGAAGGAGTGAAAGTACAATATTTCCAGTGGTATGCCTAAGGGAAGACAGGTTTGAGATTAGAAACATCCCATGTACAATAAATTGGCGCCCTTCCCTGAAGTGCCTTCTCCTTCCTTGCACAGACAACTTTGTCCTTCCCTTCACCTTTCTGTGCCCTCCTTTCCGTTTTAGAGATCCTTCTGCCTCGGAAAATACTGCTCTTGGTATGGGTTATCTTCCATTTATATACCAAGAAACCGAGGCTGTGGTGTTGCAGAACATGCAACAAGTTTGTGCAGTGGTTTGCCAAAGGGTGGGATTTCTGTTGCCCCTCTGCTCTCTTGCCTTGCTCCCTTGTTTGTCATACTCTTCCCTTAGCTGGTTTAAATTGCTGAAATTATCAAAATCCATGCCTTTCTTTTGGATTTATTTTCTGCCATTTTCATGTGTTCTTTCAGCCCATCCAGAAGAGTGAACTGGGACCTTTTGTATGGGGCTTAACTGTCAATCTGACTGGTCCGGCTCCCTGAAAAATTACTTTGACACAATAAGACAGCACAGAGCCATTTGCCAAGATGCTGAGCAACTGCTATTCTCTGCTTGAAGCCATTTCTGTTCTGACAGTGCTGCTAAGGGAGATGCTCAATGCAGTGAGCTTCCAGGTGTTGGCATGGAGGGCAGGCAGTTGTACTCATACCATTTACAGGGATCACAAAATGAAAAGCATCAGCAGAGGTGACTGTTCCCTCTGTAGATCTATGCACACACCTGGTCGGTGTGATGGTTTGGTGAATAGCTGATAAAAGATGTATGAAATAAAATGGAGATGAGTGTTTTCATCTCAGGCACCTGGCAGAAATCATGTATATAATGTGGGAAATAAAATGCAGCCCCTAAAATCAAGTGTGCTAGAGGTGACTGTGAGCTCAACGCTTATTGTCATCTACAAAAGGACCTGCAGTTATACATAACCAGGGAAAAAATACTGGGATGAAAATTGGGACACCTAACCAGTCAATAAATCTGGTGCAACTACTCAAAAAATCTGGTGTAACTACTCAGTGTGTGTGTATGCAATTAAATACAGCAGCTCTCATTTTGCAAGATGAATGTGAGAAAATCTTAGATGTCTGAAGGGCAGTTTGTTCCATACCAGTTTTTCCCAACCTAAATCTCAAAGCTGCTTTCTTTTGATAGCAGCTCAGTATCTTTGATTCCTTCATGCTCCTGGTTTGCACAAAGCCGGGCAATAATGTCTCAGATCACAGGCAGACATATAGGTGCACATCTCAGATGACATACACCTCATTGCTTCCCAAAGGGTCCAAGCAGGTGGTGGCTTATGGAGCTGCCTGAGGAGCTGCTCTCACTGAGGCAGGTCTCTGCGTCATGCTGCGGATGCCTCTGATAAACAAGGGCTTCAAAAATCCACACGTTTCTTTTGTAGCCCTGTCTCTGTGTTGTTTGCTGTATTTATCTGAGACGAAGCACAAACATTTATTTTTTAGATGTTAAAATGCTGAATTTAAAAAACAAACCAAAAGCCAATTTCATTCTATTTGTTCTGTCATTTTAAAGATGAAACCATTTTTTTTTTTTCCAAATTGAGAACATTTTGTGCTGTTTTAGAAAAGCTGCTTGAGAAGACACGCTGAAGAGAGATCCGCAGACCTTGAGAGGAGAAGAGGAGATTCTTTGTGAGAAGTCATTAATATTGATTTCACCTGACACACCTGCAGGAAGTGAACAAAATTGTTCCTGTTGTATACAAGTGCTCTCTAAAGAAATCAGTCTTCTGGTCTGAACCGGAGAATTACTAATGTAAACAGGATAGGCTTCCATTTCTTTTGTGCTTTTGCTGCTCAGTTGCACTGCCTGATTTGGCATTTGTTGCAACATTCCTATAGGCAGAATCACCCCTCCCTTGTAGCATGAAGGGTGTTAAATATTTTCATTTTAAAGACTGTCAGCATTAGGGGAGGTTGGGGTTAATAGGAGTACTTATTGCCCTTCACGGAAGACAGTCTAGTAAGGAAGCCTATTTTCTTCAGATACTAATTAGACAGGTACATAATTAAACACCTTAAATAATGAAATAGAGACTGTGTAAAAGGCTAAAAATAACTGGCCATAAATTAGTCATTCAGCCTGGATTAATAAATAAGCTCGGGATGTCAGCTCACAATGATTTCCCTTCTGCAATTTGACCACCAGGACACTCATCACAAACACATCAGACTCTCCATCTAGACACTGCTCTGTTGCATTTCATCGTGCTCCTGGATCGCTGCACCTTGCAGAGCTGGAGGGATTTGTGTATGTACTGAGTCTGACCTGATTCTCGTATGGACATCTTGGCACATGGATGTAAGCAGAAATGGCACGTTGCCCATATGTATAGTGTAGATGCAATGTGAAATAGTACATAGGTTTGTGAGAGAGAGCATACTCTTCAGTAGAAAAGCTTTGGAAGGAGAGGGCTTGCAATGCTGTTGTCCACATCTGGGAATATATGTTTGACATCGGTAAAATTCCATCTTCACCTACGTGGAAGAATGGCTGACCTGGCTGACCCGGCTTTACGATGGGGGCCTTGTGCAGATAGACAGCTGTGTTTTAGTGGATCTGCCTGTGGCTACAGAAGGTGATTTTTCCCATCTACTCAGCTTTTGTGAGGCCCTATCTGGTGTACTGCTTCCAGGAATGGGACCCCAGCACAAGAAAGACATGGAACTTTTGGAGAGGAACCAGAGAATGGCCACTAAGATGATCACAGGGCTGGAGCACCTCTCCTGTGAAGAAAAGTTGAGGGAGCTGGGCTTGTTTAGCTTGAAGAAGAGGAGGCTCCAAGGAGACTTCACTGTGATCTTCCAATACTTGAAGGGAGCGTATAAACAGGAGGGGGTATGACTGTTTATGAGGGTGAATAGTGATAGGACAAGGGAGACACTGTATTTTAAACAAAGACAGTGGAAATTTAGGTTGGATATCAGGAGGAAGTTTTTCACACAGAGGGTGGTGACACACTGGAACAAGTTGGCCAAGAAGGTTGTGGATGCCCCATCTCTGGAGACATTCAAGGCCAGGCTGGATCTGGCTCTGGGTAGCCAGGTCTGCTGGTTCTGACCCTGCACATAGCAGAGGGTTGAAACCAGATGATTGTTGTCGTCCTTTTCAACCCAGGCCATTCTATGATTCTATGATTCTATGCCAATGCTCGTGCTGACCTGCCTTGGTGTCAGTGGGGCCAGAACCTCATCCCCAAAGCCAAGTGAGAAATCTGCCTTCCTGTCTGTTTTAGATGCTTGGTGTTCTTGGGAAGGTAATTCCCTCTGCTGCCTCCTTCTCTTTATTTGTGGAGTGAGTGCACATGTACCCAACCCAAGTGAAGCACTGTGAGCATCACTAACTGACCAGAAAGAAGTTATGATCCAAATGAGTGTTAGCATTTTAGCCAAGTTTCCCAGGAAAATTAGACTTCTATGATCCTACCATCTTTGCTTTACTGCTGGTCTCCCTTTAGCAACTGCTGCTTCATTCTGAGCAATTCTGATCCAGCAGCAGAGGCTCTGTGTCCTATGAGCACTGTGAAATCAGGCAGGCAAGTAGAGGAAAAGCCACCAGATTGCTGCGGTCACCAGAGGGAAGCCTGCAATGAATGCACAGCCGTATAGCAGGCACAAGAGAATCCACTTACAAAAGAGACCACAGCCACTGGAAAAGCTGTGAGCAAACTCACAGATTATGTAATAAAAAAGACCCACTTGCTGTGTAAGTACCCTTGCACGAAAAGCTAGTTGCTTAACTTGGTTAACTTAAATGATAAGGGAAGGGCAAATTATTTTTGGAAGAAAAAAACCAATACCACTTCTCCATTGACCTTTTGCCCTTTCCTAAAGTGTTGCTCAAACTAAATCTTCATGAATGTTCTGAAATATTTAGTTACTACCTTCCCTTCACATTTTTTTTTCTTGTGTATTTTTGGACTGTGGCCAGAATGGGAAACAGTTTGCTGAATACAGCAAAAAGAGCTGTTCTCAAGGTACCTCCATGTCATCTGAAAGCTAGAAATGCTGTAAATCTTGAGCTAACCTGCTCTTGAAACCTTGAAACTTGCTGACGGCGCACATCCCTCATCTGCGCTGCCACATATGACCGCTGGCTGCTCTTGTGGTGTTAATAGGTCTCACCTTACCAGGGCTGGCTTGGAAGTATTGAAGCAATGCTGCTGTTACCTGTGGCACCAGACAGCTCTGATAGCACTCAGCACTGCTACTTTGCTCTTTATAGTCCAAGCTTGAGCAAGTCTCTCTGCTGCATAGTCAGTGCCTCCATTCCACAGCAGGACAAGGGGAAAGTTGAAGGAGGGAAGATTTAGATTGGATATCAGGGGGAAGTTCTTTACTATGAGAGTAGTGAGGTGCTGGAACAGGCTGCCCACAGAGGCTGTGGATGCCCTGTCCCTGGAGGTGTGCAAGGCCAGGTTGGATGGGGCCCTGGGCAGCCTGTTTTGGTATTAGATTTGGAGGTTGGTGGCCCTGCATGTGGCAGGGGGGATTGGAGATTCATGATGCTTGAGGTCCCTTGCAACCTGGGTCATTCTGTGATTCTGTGATACAATCACAAGGGATCCCAGCCCCCTCGATGCTTCTTAGTGTTGTGAGCTGTATCACCATGCAGTGTGTCCTAGGCACAGGTCTTTCCCTCCCTTGGCCAGCAAGATCAGATCCATGGAGAGGATTGTTCAGCTTGTAGCATTTCTTCCCTCAAACTCTCTTATCTTGCCAATTCTAGCAATATGTCATGGTTTTATTGCATTACAGTGCTTGGTGATACTACATTGCTTTTTTTATCAGTGTTATGAAACTTCAGAATGATACTGCCTGAAGAGTCCTGTTCACTTATTCTTTCTAGTTGTTTGGTACGTCTTTGTCCTTCTCTGATTTAAATGTTCAAGATACAGGCTGTGCCTTTGCTGGGTTATTGCGATGCTCACAATGACATATCCCCGGTGACTGGCAGTATCTCAAGGAGCAGTTGTAACACAGATAATGAACAATGTTTTTGTTAAAACTCCAGCCCGAATTTCTGGCTAACTTTCAAGATCATGTCAATAAAGGTAGTTTGGGCAAGTCTCTGAAAATCGCAGTTTCCTCATACTCCAAATGAACACATTTTCCATGCTTACCATAAACTGGATTATTGATTTCTGTTAGTCAGAGAGTACAGCCGAACCTAACAAAGGGAAAGGACAAATGCTGCTGTACCCATTTAATGACAAACACTGAGTAATTACAGAGTGCAAAATGAATCCAGCCGTGTTTACTAGGAAAAAAATCTACTCTTTTTTTTTTTTTTTCTTTTTTTTTTTTTCCCTTTTTCTTTTTTTTCTGTACAGTCAGTCTCTTAAGATATATATATATGTATGGCTGTGTAGTTTTCACTTACACAGATAAGCTTTATTCACATGAGAGCTGTATTGATTTCCTGGACAGCAGCCGAGGGAAGTAAGCCCTGTCACTTCTGCTGAGCACTTAGCAGATGTGTAAATGACAATAAACATAAATAAGATATGTATCACTCAGGTCTGTGCTGTGTATGCCTTTGGAGTGCCACTTGTTGATGGGAGTGCGCCAGCTGATCTCAGAGCAGTGTGCATGCAGGAACAACTGCTCAGCTCTGGAAGGAGGGGTAAAAAGCGTGCAGAAATCTGTAAGGAGACGTTTCCCCTCTTTGATCATGGAGAAGACATAAAACATTTGTTACATATGGTGGCCAGAGGGAAAAGAGAGACAAGGAAGAACTGTTCAGGTACCCTGATAAAGTCACTTGTGGTAAGCTGGAGTTTATTTATCCCATCTTAGGCTGATTGATACATTTGAGCACACCATACTGAGCCCAGTGTACTTTATGTCCATAGACCAAATAAACACAGGATATACTGGTACTGGATTCATTCTGTTACTGTAATACTAAAGACTGACACCCAGGTGATGAGGCACCCTGCGGCAAGTAACCATCTTTATAGAGGAGACAAGTAATGGAGAAGGAGCACTTTATTTTTCCCACCTTAGAGAGGAGGAATTGGACATAGGAGAGATTAATTGCCTTTCCAGTTATTACCAAGGAAGCCTGTGTGTCTGAGACGGGAACTAGTTTCATATCTCCTGATTCCCAAACTATGGCTTTAATTATCCCTTCCTCTCAAGTAAAAGAAAACATTTATGAGTTAGTGATGCCAATGAGGTCATACAGTGATGGGACATAGGCCAGTGGAATAAACATAAACTATACATACAATTGCATCACTTCTGCCTGTAAATCAAACCCGCTCTTTTTCTGCTGAGAAAAAATGCATGCCTGTTTATTTCTTTACGTAATCTTAATGGATTAGTTTTGAAAGTTTCCTTCTCATCTCTAAAGAATATATGTTAATATCTGCAATCCAATCCTGCGTCCCTTACAGGGTGGAAATACTGCTGGGTGAATTATATGAATGCAGGTGAACGCTATCGCTCGCTGCAATAGAATTTTCTACTCACTTTTGCTTGTCCCTGAACTTTCAGAGCAGAAATGTTCTGGGCGGGGGGAGGGAGATGGGAAGAAGACAATGGAGATGTTCTCATCACATTATTCTCAGAGACTGCGCCAAAAAAAGGAAAGAGCGAGCTCATGCCAGGCACACTGCAAATTTTCACATAATTTCTGTAAATGGGTTGCATTAGGAGACTCAACTGTTTAAGTTATGCGGAATCAATATGCTGTCATCCATGAATATGAACACGTCTCAAGGACAGTTTCATTTACACAAAGTGGGGCAAGGGTAGTTGGGAAATGATGCTGAGGGCTGAAATTAATCCAGAAGAATTTGCTGGATGCATAACAGAACAGAAGCCCAGTAGGTGAACAATTTATGTAGGGATAATAAAATCTAGGAGATTTATTATTTGTGCTGGTAGATATGTAGCTTCTTATAGATTTTATGTCATTATTTTATTTATTTTTTACAGGATAATGTCATACGTAACAGAACTGTTTTTACCATGTTTTGGTGAGAAGCTTGGGGTTTTGATCAATTCCTTCCAACAATCCCATTGCACTTGATTTCAATCTCAATACATTACAGCAGATGTGATTTCCGAGTGCTATACTGTATTTTATATGGAAAACTCATCCTGGTTGTGGTGCTTTTTGTTAAAAGTCACAATGTACTCAGAGGAACTGAACTCTCACTGCCGTGGTATGACTAGCAGTCCTCTGTCTTCCTTACTGCCTATAGGGCAGAAAAGGTTGTTAGCAGCAACATAGCATTTACTCACCCTTTGCTTTTCCAGATAGAGGAATAGTACTCTTTGAATGTCAAAATAAAATTTAAAAAAAAAAAAAAAAGCATTTTAACATATTAAACTTCTTCTATTTGCACAGCAGCTTAGTAAAAACCCCCTCCTTTTCTTCTGAAGAAGGAAACTCAATAATTCTTGCTTGAAAATATCTTGAATAACATCAGGTTTACTCACAGGAGTGCTATATGGAAGCACTGAGATTAAATTCAATTTTTCTCCTGTCATTTCTTAGAAGAAAACATGTGAAATAAAAAACACAATATAGGAGAATATGAGGCTCTGGCAGCCTGGCATCTTTTTGAAACTGTCATGGAAAGCAACAATGATGCCAAATATATTCTGCTTTGTCTAAGCCAGATTCTTACTAAGCAGTGGCAAAATATGTATACATATGTGTGGAATTTGATATGTTCATCAGCTAGAGTGTGTTTGGAAACAGAGGTTGGAATTTGCAGTGTTAGGAATTCAGTAGGAAACAGCTGAGAAAATGTCAATGTTCTCCAGTTATTTTGCTTCTTCTGTTCCATTAAGAGTGTTTTTCAAGGAAAATGAGCATCTCACATATGGTAGTAAACCTTTGATCTCAGGGAATAGTTGCAAGCTTTGTGAAAAGGGAGTGATATTTCTTTGTATAGTGACAATGCTGCTTCTCTGCCAAAGACATAGTTAATGTTCATCCCAAAAAGTGAAGTCAATAGTGAAGAGTTTTGTCCCACAAAAATTGCCATGTTAAACTACGACTGTGGTAGTCATAGTTTAGATGGATTTATCCTTCCATTTTAAGTATATTCTAACTGGTTGCTACTAAAGCCTTAAAAAGAACCTTAATTAGAGACCATCCCTAGTGCAAAGTATTTTTTTCCCTATTTATATGTAGCTCTTTGGAACTGCAGCTTTGCATTCCATGCTTGCTGGTTGAAGTCACCTCCTTGCTGCCTTTTTTCACCTTCAAGCATAAAAGATTTCTACCAAAGGCATGAGAACAGAGTTGTGCACACCTCACTATGCTGTGGGCACTGTAGCTCCCTTGCTTAGAATTAGTTTGCAGTCTTTGCTTTCCATCCCATTTTCCTTTAACATGGTATACAATTGAGGCAGTTCAAACCTGCTCTAGGTTGATGTAAGGAAGCACAAGTTTGAACCTCAATCTCAAACTTTGAAGTCTAAGTGATGTAATAACCTACAACCTAGCTCTGCAGCATCTGAGAGAGGTTCAAATTCTGACCAAGACAGGGAAAAATAAGTGAAATTTGTGATTCCAGGGGCCATTGTGGATGCCTCATAGAAGCATCAGAGCTTTTACAAGATATGCAGAATCATAAGCAGGAGTTTCCAGTGCAAAACAGCAGCTTGGTTACACCCACACCCCTTGTTCCTCAGTAGATAGTACCAGTGCTGTTGGTGCTACCTAGTGCTGGGTGTTGCTGAGTAAAACAACATTTGCTCATAAGAGAACTCCTTATTTCTATCCTCATCAGTAAATTTGAAGCCTGTGTCCCAAACAAAGAATGATTTTCTCCCTCTTCCCAAATTCTACCTATTGTAATTGGAGAAGCTGTCATTTTTCGGACAGTTTTAGATCTTTTAAGAATCAGTAAACTGCTGTCCTCAGAGGTATCTTTGGCAGTTGTCTTCTGATATGCAGTGCAGTGGTTTTGTGACGGTGAAGGATGCACAATTTATACTTCCCTGTATTCTTTGCTGTTGTATATTTTTCCACGGTGTCATTTCTTATTCATTTCCTCCTTGGATTAAACTATCGTTGTATTTTATATTTGCTTTATACGTTGTTGGTGCTGAGACAGCAAAGCATCGACAACTTTGTACAAGACTCCTGGGAGACCTCATCTGCAGCACCACGTGTTACTTCTGATAGGGAGCAGACAGAGACTCTGGCAAGGATGGCTGGGGAAACGGAAGATATGAGAGAAAAAAAACAACACAACAGAAGATCCTGCCTTGTTTAGCTCCACAGACTGAAGTCTCTCTGTTCTCTGTGCATCAGAGAATGTTTTCTGTGCAGCAGAAGGTTAAACACCAGCATGGAAAAATGGATTTTTCACATAAAGGCTGATGTTGACATAAAGACCACATGGGTATAGGCTCACTATGGATATATTAAGTCTTAGAGTTATGGGAATGTTCCTAATGATTACAGCAGTGATGTTCTGCAGTCATCTTCTTATTAGAGTACATAAAGATTCATCTCTTCAAAAGTGAAAAGTTACAGAGAAAGAAAACATGACTGTGGTAGAAAAGGACCAAAGTCAATGAATTTGGAGGTTTAGTCCAGTTTCTCTATCTGAGGTCCCAGGTCTAGGCTATAGACACTGAAATTTGGAAGAGATAATATATATCATTATATCCCATGGAGTAAATTCAGCTCAGCCAGAAGTAGGTATTTGGTTATCTCCAGTAAGTCAGTAGACACCTACTTTTAAGACGTCTCAATTTAGATATTAGCACAGGAATCTAATCCTACTCTGAGTTAATTAATTGCATGGGCCACAGGGGCTTGATTCAGCTGGCTAAGGAAGAGAGTCTTGTGCCATAAAAGAGGCCCTAGGGCTAGTAAGAAATCTGCAGAGATGAGACAGACTTGACATAGAAGCTGCAGAATGCCAGATCAACAGGCTCAAGTGCATCTTAGGCACAAGGTGCCTCTGTTTAGGCAACTGAATTAGACCCCAGACAGGGGAAAATGATGAATCTTACACATTAGTGGCTGCCCCCTTGACGGTATTCTGCCCTCTCATCTCCCTGCCTCCTTTCCTCTTGTTCTGATTTTCAGGTGTATTTGTCTTACTTAGCTAAGGTGGCCATAAAGCAAATACAATTATGCATATTTAAACTAAAAAGAAATCATCTTAGAGCATAACTTTCCTTCCCAAGTAAAGCTTTCCATGTGCATTGGACACGTGAATTCCCTCTGCACAATTTGATCCTTCTACTGATTTTCCTCTTAGGTTCCAGCACAGTGAACATTTTAAGATTTACTGCCAGGCTTCTCAGTGACACCAGTTAGTTTTGTCTTAGCCAGGAGAAGTCTTTTAGTAATGTAGGGCAAGGAAGAACTCTAAGGAAGGGCAAACAGCACCAAAAGGTAAAGCACTGGTTTGCTGCAGGATCCCAGTTGCCAACGATTATTAATATGCTCACTTCTGGATTTGTCTTCGGGGCTTTTCTTGCATAGTGATGTTAAAAGTCTTGGCAGATGTTAAAAGTAAAAACATTTTGCAGTGTTCGTAGCCTCTCTGTAGGGAAAGAAGGTGTGACTGATCACTGCTTTGCAAGCTCTTGATAAAAACAATCAGTGTTACTGAGGCACATGGAAGGAAAAACAACCCGAGTCAGACTGCAGTGAGAGTTTCCTGGGGAAGGAAGAAGGGAAGGAGAATAAAACAGAAGATTTAAGGGGAGACAAGAGATTCTGCAAATATGGTCTGTGAATAGCATCCTGGCAGTACAACCCCTCCAGAGATAACTTGCCACCTGCATTTCTCTAACAGGCACCTGCAGTGAAAAGATGGAGTGGCTTTTGAACAAAAAGGGAAGAAAAGAATTATCAGACTAAGTGCTCTTTAATTCTAGCCACGTTGAGCTCTAAATGCTGCCAAAAAGCCAGTAATAAAATTTAATTCTTACTGAGGACATGACGATCAGTCATCCGACCCGGAATCAAAGTCTCCTGGGAGTGTTTCTTCCACTGTGGGGCTTGAGTAGACTTGACCCTCTCAGCATTTCATATTTCATAATTGAACTTGATGCCCCTCACACTTTTAACTTCTTCCCAGATTTAAAAAGAGCATTAATCACTTTTGCTTCAGAGCAGAACCAAAGTCGAACGCAAGTCATGGCTTCTAAGAGGCCTGGGAGGTTAAGGTAACCAGAGTCTGGGAGCATGCATCAGTATTTGTGTTGGTGTCACAAACAACCCAAAAAAATCCCGGCAGGAGATTACCAGAATATTGCTGCAATACATATAATCTAGCATCCACCCAGGCATACAATTGAGCACCACACTTCTGCAGTTTATCTCTAGAGGAGTTAAAAAAAAAAAGCTCCCCTTTTAACTGGGTACTTTGTTATGATTTATACGTATTTTCCTTAAATAGCTGGGGTTTATCTTCTTCAGCTGCAGGAACTTAGAGCAAGTGATAAACGAAAACATCAACCCAGAGCTGGCACTAATGCCTGACACAAACATGTCACTCGATATTTAAGTATTTATTTATTCATTTATGTTTTTGTAGTCTCTTCTTACGCGCAGAACCTTTGTATTTATTATAACAATGGTGACAAAATGTGGGAATGGGAAAGGGGAGGAGGAGGGGGAAGGAAGAACATAAATGCAAGCAAGAAAAAAAGCAGTAACATCAAGAGTTTGGGAGGAACATTGTGTTGCTCCTTTGTCTTGTTTTCGCTTTAACTGAGGAAAACTGATGTGGCAAGTGCGGTCACTGTAACTAGAGGCTAGAAGTGGTTTTCAGGGCTGGCTGGTGAAAGGCTGATGGAGATTGGGGCCAGATGCATCCCGGGGCCTCTGTGCACCCACAGATGCCTGAGAGGAGCAGGTTGCTCCCCACACATTGTGGTGAGGCCGAGCTCGGGCCAGGCCACAGGTCTAAGCTCAAGAACACGGGCATCAGTGGACACAAAGCCCAGTGTTGCAGCCATGGGGGCTGGGGCATGTCCTACTCCCCCCTTTCCCCCCTTCCCCTTCCTGCCATGTGTGGTTATTCATGGTGATGGGAAAGGGCCATTTCACAGCCTGCTGCTGAATGGCACAGTGACAGGTGCTGGGGGGCCTGCAGGGGGCTTGCAGGGCTGCCATGCACCTATCCCTGTCTGGGTGCTCTGTCCTGTCGCCCCATCAGCAGGTGCTGGGCTCAGGCTTGAGGAAATAGTGTCTCGGTAGGGTGGGCCTTCCATCAGCAAGGCTACAAATTTCATACAAGCCTGGACATTGGTGGCTTTTTAAATATTATTATCATTGCTGGGGGGCTAGATTGATCTGCTGACCTGGAGATGGGACTGGAGGGAGGAGGGGACAAAGGCAACAGACCTGCTGCCTGCAAGGGTCCATGGTCTGGAATCCTTCACAGCACTGGGAAACCGAACCTCCTCTGTCTCATTGGAAAGTCATAAGAAATCTGCTGAGGTGCAGGGCACAGATTGCCAAGGGAGGGCTCAGAAGTCTCTGTACGCTCCACAATACCTGAAATGAACTGGAAGGGATGGGGTGGAGCTGGAAAGCAGATTTCCTGCCATAACGAAAGCCCTCTTTCAGCCTGCTCTGCAACAGTTTTACGATGTGTTAGAATTTACATTCACGTGTTGTTAACCATTCTTCAGTGCAATGAAACGTTTTATCTGTCTGACCCCAACCTTTGCCATATGCTGGTGCAAACTGTTCAACTTAAGCCCAGGCGGTTTTAAAAAAAGGAGGAAAGAAAAGAGGGAGAAAGGAGGGTCCAGAAAGCACATTACTAGGGAGGCTCTGCTATCGCCCTTGATAGCTGCCTTCCTCTCCATTTTCCATGGAAACGTTTTGAAAGCCAATTCCAAAAAAAAAAAAAGAGAGAGAGAAAGGAGAAAGATGCATGCAGATGAATGAATAGTGGCTCAGAACATGCCAGCTCTTCAGTAATTGTCCGCTTTACATATGCTCCTTCATGTCTCTTGATTCCTTTTATATTGTGGAGAGACAGCAATGAAACTTCATTATATTGTGTTAAGGAGAGGCAAAAAGAATGCATTTTAATTTGATCAGGATGTGTTTTATAACACGTTTATTTATTTTATCCTAATTTCCCAATTGTCTTCTCAGCTGAGTTCATATTGAAAGAACAAGAGATGTGGATTATTGAATAATATTGCCAGAAAGCCCAGTAATTCACGATGAGAGACACCATTTTGTTAATTTGAATATGTGGGTCCAGAGGAGGGACACAAAGATGATCCAAGAGTTGGAGCACCTTTCCTGTGATAAATGGTCGAGGGAGTTGGGCTTGTTCAGCCTGGCAAAGAGAAAGCTCTGGGGAAAACTCATTGCAGACATCCAGTACTTAAAGGGAGCTTATAAGCAGGAGGGGGACTGACTTTTTGTGCAGTCTAACAGTGATGGGACAAGGTGGAATGGCTTTAAATGAAAATATGAGGAATTTAGATTAGATGTTAGGAATATTTTATTTTTTTTTTTTACTCAGAGAGTAGTGAGGTGCTGGAACAGTTTGCCCAGAAAAGTTGTGGGTGCTCCATCCCTGGAGGTGTTCATGGCCAGGTTGGATGGGACACTGGGCAGCCTGTGCTGGTGGGTGGCAGTCCTGCCCATGGCAGGGGTTTAGAATTTGATGATCTTTGAGATCCCTTCCAATCTAAGTCATTCTATGATTCTGTTATGGTATGTTATACGTATCTTGTTGACTTCCAAACACCACCCTTAGGAATCTGTGCTGTGGCGTTGTCCCAGTCCTGCTATCTGATTCATATGGAACTATGGTTACAGACCTGTCTCTATGTTTTGACCCAGTTTCTTGTTGTGTTTCTGCATTCATCCTGTGTTTTAAGTGGACTAAACAATCCCAAGTGTGCTTCCTAATATTTTGTGTGATGAATTTTCATAGAATTGTTGTTATTTTAGTATTAAGAAAAAACAGTTTTCCTTCATCTCATAGATGAAGTTCTAAATCAAATGGAAATGGTGCTAAATAAACTAGGCTTTAACTCTTTATCTCCCAAATATATTTGGACTGGTCTTTAAGCAGGATGTCTGCAAAGGTGCTGTGATGTTATCACGCTCAGCAGCAGAAATCAACAGAACTCAATTAAACTGCATAGCAGTGAAGCCCATGGAGCCTGGAGTGAAGCCGGGAGAAGGTGCTTTAACATATGCGTGCAGCTGTTTGTGAGAAAACTTTGAAAGCTTAAGGGTTAGATTATTTAGGGGTTGGGCCAAAGTTTATGGTCAGCCAGTGGCACTTGGACTCCTGGTAGGTCCCAAGATACCTTTGAAAATCTCAGCATTGCTCAAGAGCCTCCTTTTCTAAAGCCACGGTGTCATTGGGGACCATTCAGGTAGGAGAATACCATGGCCAGGCAAGGCTCATATACTCAGAAGGCAATAATGAATCCCTAAATGAAGAACCTAATTACGTATGTTATGGTTGTAAATTGATACAGCCCATCCAGTAATCCCTGTTCTGGACCAAGCACTGCTGCAGCCTCTTGCGATATATATTGCTGCATTTCTTGGTATATGGCGTGTCTCTCAGGGAAATAAAAATCATTGTTGCTTTCTGTGAAACACTGCCAACCCATCTCACATTTTTATAAGTAATTTCCATTCTGCTGTGGTCTATTACACATGATGTTTTGAAAAAGTGGGAAAGAGTTAAGCAAAATGAAGACCATTATCAATATTTTATTTGTCACAGCTGAAAAACTACACTTATAGGTCAGTTCATTGCAAGCCATTCATTGATTTTGGTACGCAAAGCCCTTCAGGGAGTGTCTGAAACCCACTGATGTTTTGGAGTGCTAAGTTTTGTGTTTGGATTTCTGATAAAACCGAAGGTTGTGTCAAAACCATGTAACAGACTCCACATCTGATTTACCACTGTACGCTTCCAGTCTCTGCTAGTGTTAAATCCAGTGATTTTGTTTCAGTGGAGCTGCACAGTATTGATTTAATTCTTGTGTCACTGTGACCCTCCTGAGACATGCTGCTGTGCTCTTATTCTCGCTGACTTCAGTTCAGGAACATAATCAGGATCATAATTAGGAATGATAACCTTATTCAGTCAGGCGCGTAAACACAAGCCACACTTGAAGTTTTTCAGTAATGCTTTTGAATATAGTGGGGCTACTTACTTCACTTATGTCAGAGATGTGCTCACATCCTTTGCTGAGAGTAACCTATGCATTTAGGCTTGCTTTTGAATGTTTTGAAATTGGAAATGGAAATTTTGGCTATTATAAGCTCTGGATCGAGAATATAAACATGGAAATCTATTAACAAGTACTTAAGAGATTTACAAAGGCTCTGGATCTAAACTGAGGTTGCTTTCAATTCATAGAATCAAAGAATGGCCTGGGTTGAAAAGGACCACAATGATCATCTGGTTTCAACCCCCCGCTGTGTGCAGGGTCACCAACCACCAGACCAGGCTGCCCAGAGCCACATCCAGCCTGGCCTTGAATGCCTGCAGGGATGGGGCATCCACAGCCTCCTTGGGCAACCTGTTCCAGTGCGTCACCACCCTCTGAGTGAAAAACTTCCTCCTAATAGGATGTATGCAATTGCTTTTGCTTCTTCTTTCTTTCTTTCTTTCTTTCTTTCTTTCTTTCTTTCTTTCTTTCTTTCTTTCTTTCTTTCTTTCTTTCTTTCTTTCTTTCTTTCTTTCTTTCTTTCTTTCTTTCTTTCTTTCTTTCTTTCTTTC
>NW_024962262.1:15386495-15540977 GCF_019238085.1 Lagopus leucura
CTTCCTTTCTTCCTTCCTTTCTTCCTTCCTTTCTTCCTTCCTTTCTTCCTTCCTTTCTTCCTTCCTTTCTTCCTTCCTTTCTTCCTTCCTTTCTTCCTTCCTTTCTTCCTTCCTTTCTTCCTTCCTTTCTTCCTTTCTTTCTTCCTTTCTTTCTTCCTTTCTTTCTTCCTTTCTTTCTTCCTTTTTTTTTTTTTTAAGTGGTATTTGATCAAAGTCACTTTCAAAGTACATTCGTGATATTGTTTACAAACCTATTACTTTCAGAAAGCAAAGCAGAATAATGCACTTCTTTCTGCAGATTGTGTTATCTGTTCCAGTGGCCTTTTAAATATCTGTTGCCTCAAAAAGCATCCCTAGCAAGGCTGAAATGTTTTTGTCTATTTTTCACACAAAAACTTGCTGTCACTCCAGTGTTGCTAGCGAGATGCTGGGGAGAGAATCTGGCTTCAAATTAAATACTTTTGCAATGGACTAGGTCCAAAAGTGAATAAAAGCTATTGCTGGGGTGTAAACACCTTGTTATAGCTACTATGAGAAAACCTGATGTGAAACTAATAAGATAAATTACTCATTGCATTAGAAGGTGAATTAGAAGGAGAGATTTTAAGAACAGCCAAAATACCAAAACTTAAGTGATCAGGGTATCCGTGGTCAATATTTGTATTCAGGAAAATAATGGAGGGAATGAAATTTAGAAATGCACATAGTGTGATTTGATTTGAATAGTCAATGTTGGTGAAAAGCCTAGCAGTTTACTGTAAGATTACTTTGTGATTCAGCATTAGCACACATAGCTACATCTGTTCCTTTTCATTTCAATACAAAAATTTCACCTAATCTAATTAAAAATAGAAGAAAAGCAGGACATTGATGTTCTTCAGAAGTCCTCAAACTTACTAAAGCAAGAAGTAATTCCGTGAATTTAAAGAATTAATTGAATTAATTAATCAGAGGCTGGATTCTGTCTAGGGAGCTCCATCTGCAAAGGTAGCTGTGAGAAATAACAATTCTAGTGCAACACTACCAGTTTTCTTATCGCTTGGTGGTATTTACTAAGTACCTGTGATATACTTAAGTTACCTTTGAAACAGCTGATTTGACCTACGTTGCCTTTGAAAATGCCAGTGTGATTTGTGTGAGCCGTTCAGTTGCAGCAGCACTGAGCTCTGTGTGGGTTGATTCATCCTGCTTTTACTGCAGGGGTCTAACTTCTGCATTTAGACTCCGAGCAATTCAAACTACCTTTGGATCTACAGACTCTGTATGGAGTGAGGAAGGTTGATGTATATTCAGATCAGCTGATTTGTCTTGCCTTGTCCTGCCTTTCTTCTCTTGCATATCTTTAAACTGTGACCTGAAAAGGGCTTGCATCAAAATTTACCCGCCAACACAGTGAAAACATTATTTATCTTAAACACAGTAGATTGTCTCTTATAAAAAGAACCCAGCATCCCAGCAGTTACCAGTTCTTTTCATTGCTGAAAGCCCATGAAGACAAAGACAGGCATACACTGGGGAACAGAGTGAGAATTTTTGAATGTTTCATCTTATGATAAATGGCTAATTAAAACAAGTGGAAAATTAGTGGTTCTTAAGTATTTATGTAACATTATAGATTTCTATTTAAAGTCTCCACTGTCTATAGCTAAGGGAAGGCATTGGTTTGTCTTTTTAATGTGGAGATGAATAATAAATATTGCATATGTTTTTGATCTTTTAGTAAATCCTAGTGAATTGCTTTACAGTTTTCAGGTGGGATTCATCTCTTCTAGCTTTAGCTGTTAAAACAACACAAACACAAAACAAGACAAAGGTAGCTAGCATAAGGTAGCCATTTTGTCTTCCCTTTTAGTCCATGAAAAGCAGTAGAATTCTCCAAGGTGCAGTACATTCTTCCCAGGTATACACATGTAAGAGGAATGGGGTGAGTAGCCTTTGATGAGCACCAAGAAATGTCTGTCTTTGTTGACCATGGAGAGAGGAAGCCCAGGGAGCAATTGGCTTAGACCAGGTGCCTCATTCCTAGGCAGCTAGAGGTGGCTGAGGTAAAACTCTCCCACTATGGTGCTGTTGTGTGCCTGCGAAAGGGAAAGACACGCAGATGTGATTGTTGGTTTTAATAGGTCAGATGTAGATGGTCAGATGTAAATTCAGTAAAGTGAATGCTGACTGTAGTATCTCCAGCATTCCGGAAGGGGAATCCTTATTTCTTTCTGTCCTTGTAGAGAATGAGGTAGATTTAGATTATTACGAGGAAGTTTTTCACATAGAGGGTGGTGACGCACTGGAACAGGTTGCCCAAGGAGGTTTTGGATGCCCCATCCCTGGAGGCATTCAAGGCCAGGCTGGATGTGGCTCTGGGCAGCCTGGTCTGGTGGTTGGCGACCTGCACATAGCAGGGGGGTTGAAATTACATGATCACTGTGGTCCTTTTCAACCCAGGTCATTCTATGATTCTATGACTTTATGACTGTGATGATTTCTAGTTCAGCACTTGTGCTGTGCCTGGATGCTGTGCCAGAGTTGAGACCAGTGGGGCCATAGCGCTAAGCACAGATTGGAACCTGTGTGTGCAGTCTTGGTTGTGCCTGAGGCACCCAACTGTCACAAGCAGGGGCTGGTAGTATGCCATCCTGTTTGCCAATGTAGTGCCTATGGGATATTTGGGAGAAGCAATTTGGATAGGAGTGAGGAGAGACATACAGTAGATGTAACTGTTCTGAAAAGCTCTTCCACTCAAAAATGCTGAGCACCCTGGTCTAATTCTGTAGAAAAGTTACATAGAATTATGATTAGATTGTCCTTTTGGAACAAGTCAAAGCAGACAGATTTCTTGATGTTACAGGGGCAACTTTCAAAGAACTCAAGTTCAATTGCTTAAATATATGGGACAGAATTCATCTCACCTGCCTCTGGAAGTCTGTGGTTTAAATGATGTCTGTTTCTGAGCTAGTCACCTTTGGCTCCTGTTACAGTCAGCAGAAAGAAGCTGGGACTGCCAAAGGGCATGTCTTAGACACTGACTGCATGAGAGATGACTCACCCAACTGAAAGTGCTTAACTTTTCTCCCCAACTAGGCTAGCCTGGAGCAATTAGCTCAGACTAGACACCTTGGTTTTAGACATTCAGTGTTAACTTGGATGAATCCTCTTCTCAGCATGTTGGTGCTGCTACTTAAAAATTACAGATAAAAATTCTACTACAGAAATTAGAGAAAAGCTTGCTGATTTATGATCTTCCAACTTCATGGGACTATTCACGTGAGTAAAAGTCATGTGGATGCTTCAGTGCTTGCAGGATCTAATTACTCACATCTATTTAGAGCAGAATAAATATCTCTGTCAATTTTAACTGGTACCATGTTAAAATCCCAAGAATAGGTCATTGTTTGGTATAATACATGGGCGTCCAATCTTTTGGCTTGCCTGGGCCACACTGAGTGAAGAGAAATTGTCTTGAGATGCATATATATATGTTGCATTAAAAGTAATGCCTCCTATTTTTTTTTCCATTGAAACTACAAGCAATACAAAGACCACAGTAACACTATTTGATCAAGCAAATTCTCAGCTACAAAACTCTGTTTTTCAGCACAATCACAACCATTAGCTACACATTTTCATTGGTGATGAGCAAGAATTTGTATGTCACACTCATCAAAATCTGCACTGGTAGAGATGACCCACTGTCACCTTCACCACTGCTGAAATGCACCACCACCCACCACCTCACTGTGCTCACGTGCTCACCAAGCATCAGTGAATGTCAATGGATGCCATTTTTTCTCCACGGTGGAATTCAGTAACAAACCCTTTCTTTGTATACTCTTCAGTGTCACCTGCCATTTTGTCAGATTACCTGTCTGCTGCCATCTGTCACACAACAAAATGCAATGGAATATTGGAGGGAAGGTTCAGCCTCTACTGCCATATTATCAACATCTGCCTCCAGTGTAGTGTGTCAACATAATAGAACAGGAGGCATTACTTCTGGAACAGCCCTCATAAAATACATAATATAGTTAATGCATACATATAACAAAACTTATTTTTTGATACTTTTATTAAAAAAAAAAGAAAAAAAAAAAAAGAAAAAAAGAGAGAGCAACAAAACCACTGCACTAGTGGGATATTTGACCTTGATTTTTACATAACTAATGCATCATTAAGGTTCAGTGGAAGTAGCTGCAGTTAGTGAGATTTCATGATGTTTGCCAGAGATTTCTGATGAAATTTTACTCTTCCTTTACTTCAACCTTGAAAATAATCGTTCACAAATGTATGTACTGCCAGAAATTGGTGACATGAATAAGATGTGATTGTGAAGTGAGGGATATTTCTCTCTTTTAAGATAGGGCTTATAAAATCTGGAAGAGAGACGTGATCAAAGTTTTCTTTGATTCCAATGCCTGATTGCAACTCTTTACTTTCCATTTGAAATTTTGCAGGTAATTTATATGCGTTAACTGAAAAAGAATTGCAAATACACTGAAAAACTGTTTTTTACAGTCATCTTGAAACCTGTTCTCAAATTTCTCAAAGCATGGCTGCATATTTTCTGCTGTTCACAGGATGTATTTTAGCCAGTGTATCAACATACGTGAAATTATTTGCCACGGCTCGAACCAGTACTGCACTGTTTTCCCCCCATGCCCTCGTTTCAGCTCAGACCACATGATGGGACACTGATGGTTTGGTGGTTGCTGAGCAATGGGTGCACGTCTGGACCAGACTGGACCTCTTGGCAGGGCAGAGCCACTGCCATGATGTGCCTGAAATATGAGATCTGCTTCAGCACACACCGGTGAATTGCACTACTGGTCATCCAGTTTTCATCATCTGTTTCATGAGGAGTGGAAGAATACAATACAAAAGGGAAATCATTTAGTCATTTTGGGATTTTAGGACACATGTCTCCTTTCTTTCACCTTCTGATGTCCTTCAGGGACTGTAGGGAAATTAACCCCATTCGCAGTGTGTCTGCTTGCAATTAAAATACTCATTCACTGTTAATAGCCACTGGTATCCATCAAAATCTTCATGTCCAGCCCTGCTGCACAGTGCAGTGAAGAGGAAAAGAGCTGAAGGTGCTAAATGTAGTGGCAAAAAGTAAGGGGAGCCTCTGTGCTGGTTTGCAGAGCAGGCTTGAGAAGCCCCAGCTATTCTTGGCATGCCCCAGGGTGCTGTGTGATCTTTAAGAGCTGGTCAGAAAAGCATAAGAGTGGCCTTTTAAGCATTTTATTGGACACTAGGGGTAGGGTGTTTAGAGTATGTTGTCATGGTTCAGCTGACAGATGGCAGCTGGTGAGCAGTGGTATCTTAAATGCTTCACGTGACTGAATCCCGTGCTGGATGAACGTGAAATAACTGATGGAAGTGTCCCTGTACAGAGAAGCTGTGCTGAAACAATTTGGAAAGCACTTTTAATTATACCAGTGCAAATTTTGTGTGTAAGCAAAGCAGTAACAAGAGAGATACCATTGATACTACAGTATAGTGTATATAGTATACATAGTGTAGGTCCATGCTCTCCAGGCCAGGCTGGCACGTACTGAAAAGAACAAATAATTACCAGTCCTGTTATGTTATGATGATACTTGTTAAGTTGTCCAGTGCTAACAGGATCTGACTGATGATCAAGCTGTGATTCAGACTTTGAAACCAGAAAAACACACAAGAGGGCTGCGGAAAGTACAGAAACAGTGGATTAACAGGGTACAAGGAAGCCTGCCAGATCTGTGTGGCATCCTAAGCTCCACTTGCCTGTTTGGCAGCCTTCTCTGCACAGTGCAACAAGTGTCACCGTTACGAGCTGGCTGCACGCTGACGCATTGGATGCATGACCTCGTGTGGTGGCTCGACTGACCCTGCAGCCAGGGATCAGATGGAAAGCCATTAGGGATGGTCCCTCGCCAATGCAATGTCCAAACTCGTGTCAATGCTGCTTCAAGTCGTCCTGGGAGCAATCATCCATGAACTGATTTTATGGCAGTACCGACACTTGCCTTCATTCTTTCAGAGCTGGAGAGAATTGCTCTTAACCATGCCCCCTGCTGCCTCGGGATATAATCTCATGAGCATAGTTTAGGGGCACAGTCGGCTTCAAGGAGCATTACTTTGCTTCAGTGCATTTTTACGTGTTTGCTTTTCCCTGCAGGGTTTTCTCTGCTAAGGGAGACATTTGGACCAGCGAATTCACTTTTTTCTTCTTATTAGTAAAGCTACAGTCAAAAAGCTTTGTCTGTGTGCTTCTGCCAGACATGCAAATGTTTGCCCAGTTTGCTACTGGAGACCATCATGGATTTACGTCTTATCTCTAAGCTTGGTGATAATGTCCTCCTTTAACAAAGGATTTTACAAGCAAATGCACATATCAAAATCAGCCTACCAAAATAACTGCATTTTGAAGCCCATATTTGCAGAAGCCACAATCTTGGGAATACATTTTAAAGATACACACAGCTTCAGTGAGATTATTTATGCAAAGAAACACTTTATTTTCGCATCAGAACAAAAATAAGTTTTTTTCCCACAGATCAGAAATCCTTTGAAGTACTTTTTTTGTTGTTGTTGTTAATTCTCATTAGCTTAATTAATTGTTTCTCTCTTTTGAAATTAAGAGAAACAAATTGTTCCCCGGGTACCAAAAAGCACAAGAAAATAATTGCAATGTTTTTGTACCTGAGTTTTTGTAATATTTCTCCTGAATCGAATCGTAGGAAAAAGGGAGTCAAATTGTTAATGGAAAAAGAGCCACTGTTTTAAAGCCAGAAACATATCTGTGTGGTGATTTCTTGTGGATGCATTAAAATATTGTAATAATGGAAACAATTTGTTTTAGAGACAGCGTAAAGGTGGCTAATTTCCAAATAATAGGAAATGGTTTGCTTGACAGGCTTTCTTTTATGGTATTTATCTGGCATGTATAATAGCAAACACCAGAGACAATGCCAGGCAGGCTCTCCAACAGCTGCTGCGACCCCTGCTGTACTGCTGGCAAAGCCATGCTACGGGACGAGGATACTCACTGGCTTTTGGGGCTTTCACCACTTGATTGGCCCTCTCCCCTCAGCCTGCAAGAAGCGAGGAAATTTTCTTTTGGAAGAAAATCAAAGCAACATCTGCATGTGCGAAAGAGAACTCATTTTGCATGAGAAAATGAGAACTCATTTTGCTCTTCCATGAACAAATATCTCTGAAAAAGATGCACTGTTTGGAAATGTAACCTGGGGCTTACATTTCCTGGGGGGCTTGCAGAAATACATTTCTGCAAGACTGATTTTCATTTTCCTGTTTTATTTAATGCATCTGACACATGAGGAAGGAAGACATGATTCTTCACTGCTGTTGTGTGAGACAAATGATGGTGCTCTGTGGGCCAGTAAGATGGGAGGTCGCTTCCTGTCCTGCATCTGGGGGGGATAAAGGTGCTTTCTTGCCTCATGGATCTATCTATCAAGTTGGGTGTTAGAAAAAGGACTGATAAAGTTGATGGAGAAAGAAAAAGTGCACTGGTGCATTGGTCATATTGCTCAGGTAATCATAGAAATAGAATGGTTTGGGTTGGAAGATGCATTTAAGATCATCTAGTTCCAATCTCCTGCTATAGGCAAGGACACCCCTCTCTGGATCAGGTTACTCAAAGCCCCATCCAGCCTGGCCTTGAATGCTTCCAGGGAGGGGGCATCCACAGCCTCTCTGGGCAACCTGTTCCAGTGTCTCACCACCTTCACAGTAAAGAATTTCTTTCTAATATCTAGACTGAATCTACCTTCTTCCAATTTAAATCTGTTTCCCCTCATCCTGTTGCCACATGCCCTTACAAAAAGTCCTTCTCCTGTAGGCCCCTTCAGGTACTGGAGGGCCGCTATAAGGTCTCCCTGGAGCCTTCTCTTCTCCAGGCTGAAGATCGCAAGCTCTCTCATCCTGTCCTCATAGGGGAGGTGTTCCAGCCCTCTGATCATCTTTTCGGCCTTCCTCTGGACCTGCTTCAGCAACTCCAACTTCTTGTGTTGGGGGCTCCGTATTTGGGATGAAAAGCAATGGCAAATGATTTACTGAGCTGAAGATGATTTTTTGGGGGAAGAATGGTTAGCCTCGATCCCATTCAGTTGGAGAACAACCAGGAATTGAGAGAGAAAAGAAGGAAGATTTCTACCTATGCAGAACTTATTTCTGAGAACTAAATATTGAACAAAGGACTCTAGCTGCTGCCTTTGTCGACTCGTTTCTTCCCCTGTTTACATGGGAAGGAGATTAGGAGGCACAGAAGGACTGTTTCTCTTTCAATATGTAGCAAGAGTACATGATGGCAGAGGATGCCACAGAAAGGTTTTTATTTGACAGATTTTAATAGAAGATGAACCATCACATGATATTCAGTAGAGACATGGTCATATTTTTAGTGAGTTTTCTACTGACTTCCTTAGCAGTGACATTGTTTTCTTAAAACCTTTAGCATAGTCCCTTAAGAACTCACTAAACTCTTAGATTGCTAACAATAGAAGCTTTTCAAATTTACTGTCTTTTGGGGTTTCATACCCTCTAAATCTTCTAAGGCTTGAAAGTAAAGGGTGGGACTTGCAAGCTCAAAGAGCATGGATAGCAGGAACATGCAGAACTTCCCTCAGCGAGGTATGTATGTGCCGTATGCTCAAGGAAGGCCAGAAAGCTACATGGTCAAGAAAGGCGTACATGGGTAGAACAGTCAAAAAGGTTAAAGAATTACAAAATGCCCTTGAGAAAAGGGGGACAATTGAGATCCCTATAAAGTCCTTCCTTTCTCATTTAGCTTCTCTATCATGTCACAGATGGGCTTTTGGCTCTGTGATGCAAGGGTCAGCCATCCTATAAACTATTCTCAGAGAATAAAATGCCACCTTGCACATGAAAAATCTCATTGCAATGCTAGTTATTTTTTCTGATATGATTATTTTGATTATTTGATGTATCCTACATGAGAGTGAGTAATTAACATAATATTTAAATGTAGATTCTATTTGAACAGATACTGAAAGATAGATCTTTTTAGCAAAGCCTTTTCGTATTGTTCTTTGCACCCTAGGGAGATTCAGATGCCCAATCATTTCCCTTGGCCCCCCAGCTCTGGGGAAATCAGATCTTTTTTTGGCTCCCTTGGCTTCTCAGGCAATGCAAAGAGCTGGCTCAACATGGGACATAAATGACAATTCATTGCCAGGAGGGAAGTAATTTTCAGACCTCCTACCCTTCTTCTTGCCATGAATATAATAATACACTGTGGAAACATTACTGGGATAATTTGAAAACAGCAGTGCTGTCAGAAATCAGAAAACGCTTGATAGAACTAGTCACTCACATAGCTTAGCTATGATGTCTAGAATGACTGTACATAGTATTTCACTCTTCACTGACATCCTGCTGGATTTTTTCCCAGTGAGAAGTTGTCTTTGCTTTAAACCACAGGAAGAGCACTACAGGTTGGACACTGTTGTTATTTTTCTTCACTTCTCCCTCCCATTCCCTTTTCATTTTTGCGAAGACCTACTTCATGTTACAAAGATCATCAGATGAAATGAATGCAGCCCAGCTGGGATTTACTGAAAATGTGTTCAGCTTGGCAACACCTCTCACTGAGTGGCTGGGTCCCTAAAAGCTTTGTTTAAAATGATGAAATGAAAACAAAGGAGACATAATTAGCTGGTGTGTAATAATAGACAAGGCTTGTATCCAGCTACTGTAAGAGTCATTTAATGAAGGGTAATCTGGACATAAGCCCGCACGCTAGAGCTGTAAAATATTTAAGCTTTTTAATGAGAAGGAAAATGGAGAGAAGGGTTTGCTAACATGATTAGGAAAAATGCCTTTCATAACCACTTTTACAGGGGCTTGCAATTCCTAAACCAAGGTTTGTAGCTTTCTTTCTGAAGCCAAAGCAGCAATAAAACTTTTATACCGCACCAACACTTAAAAGCTACATACATCACATTGGTTTTATATGTCTGAGTGGGAACATCACCGTACTGCTTTTTATGTCTGCAAGGGTCTACGCTGGCTACTGAGCAGCATCTCTAGCTTTTTCCACTTACCTCAGATTGTGAAGTGCTTGTGCATGAGCAATCATTAATCTTAAGCTGCAGTGAAAGTTGCTTTCAGTAGTGTTTTTTTGCATCTCCCCCTCCTTGTTCTGTTTTTCCTGCCCATGCTCTCTCTCCTCCCTACCTTTCTCCTTCTCAGAAAACACCCTTTACTCATACTCCCTGTACCTGACTCTGCTGGATCCTTAACTGGTGATGCATGATTTGATGTGATGAATACATAGCAGTACTTTTATCACATTCACAGGTTAGTGGGCCAAGTGCAGGCATCACCTAGGGATGTCCCGTAGTCAGACAATCATAAATGAATATAAAAATAAAACGTAATTATATACTCCTGCAAAACATTTGGAGGTGAGATCTGGCACGATTACGGTATTTACAGAATCATAGGATCATAGAATCATTAAAGCTGGAAAAGACTTCTAAGATCATCTAGTCCAACTGTCAACCAATCCCCACCTTGCCTGCTACCTTGTCCCGCAGTGCCACATCTACACTGTTCTTGAACAGCTTCAGGGACAGTGATTCCACCAGTTCCCTGGTAACCTGTGCCAGTGCAGCACCGCTCTGAGAAGAAATTCTTCCTAGTACATTCAACCTGAACCTCCCTTAATGCAACTTACGGCTATTCTCTCTCATCCTACCACTGTTACCTGGAAGAAGAGGCCAACCCCATGCCACCACAACCTCCTTCCAGTAGTTGTAGAGAGACATAAGATCTCCCCTGACCATTCTCTTCTCCAGATAGAACAATCCCAGTTCCCTCAGCCATTCTCCGTAAGACCTTGCTCCAGACCCTTCACAGCTTCATTGCCCTTCTCTGGACATGCTCCTGGGCCTCAATGTCTTTCTTGTAATGAAGGGCCCCAAACTGAACACAATACTCAAGGTGCAGCCTCATCAGTGCTGAGTACAGAGGGAGATCCCCTCCCTAGTCCTGCTGATTATACTGTGCTCCCACTTTGCTTCTTTTCTCTACTCAGTGAAGAAAGGTGGACATGCCTGAAACCTTTCAAGGGTAGATTTGTTCCTCTCTTCATTCAAGAAGATTTCTGAGTTGTTTATGAAATACAGGAGAGCCTGGGAAGGGCTGCATGATGCTGAGGCGGTGTGTGTGGTTACATATGGCTAGCTGAGGTGCAGAACAATTGAGACAGGTTGACTTCCACCCTATGCCTTTCTGTGGAAAAGCTATGCATGATGCCTAAGGATGGCAGAATACCCAGCAGCAGTGCCTGCATTGCAGTCCCTTAGCCCGCTGACTGTGGGAAAGGAGGGCTTGGTGATGGGGCAGAGGATGGCAGTTTTGCCACTTGAAAAAATTTCAGGCTGAAAGGAAGGAAGCCCTGGGAGTTAATGTGTGTTAAAATTTCTCCAAGCAGTGCTTATTGGCTGGCTTGTGAGCTGCCGCTGCTCAGCCAGCTTCAGCTGTTCTCTACCCACTGTTTCCTAGCTGCCTGTTTTCAAGGGCTCCATGGATTGCACTCATTGTCAGTGCAGCCAATTAAGGAGATTGCTGCGATTATTTCAGAGATATCTCCCATAAATAACATGCTCGGAGACGTGGCTTTCTCACTTCTTCAAAGTCAGAACTTTGCCATCAGAATTTTAGCTCAGAGAATTTACTTAAGCATATAAATAATACCTGTAGGTCTGTTCCTCACGTTCTTGCAAATTCTTCATTTAAGCTTCCATGTAGGAATGGAGGTAATAAATATTCATGTGTTTCTTCCTACCTTGATATGCTAATTCTGGTGTGAATGGTAATCAAGAAGCAGTTAGAAAGGATGACTCCCTTCTGGTATTATTTATGAATCCTCCACTGAAGCATTGGGCTGGGGGTGTGTGACAGTGCCAGTTAAGGGTGATTTAACTTGAATTGCTCTCTGGAGATATCTCCTTTGCTTTTTTTCCATAGTATAAAAACATTTAAGATGACTAAATTCCCTATTTAGTGCCCCAGTGAGTTGTCTCAAATTAGGTGAAATTAGTTCTTTCGTTCCCAACTCTTTCTCAGCTTTCTGAATAATGTACTGAATTCATGTGCTTTGAGTTCTGCGCCTGGTAGTCAAACTGAATTTATTAAACAATGCCTTAGTGCCTGCAAGAGTGGTGGATCTTTTATAGTTACCAGCTTTGTAATATAAACTGCAGTAACAGTTTGATTCCGAGCAGACTGGATGGATGTTCACGTTGGGTGGATGCTCAAGGTGATTACAGTCACAAAAATACTTTCAGAATATTGGGGAATTGAACGTATGTCAAAAAGGAATTTCAGACACTAAGACCCACAGACTTTATTTTGGAAATGTGCATTTTTTAAGAAGCTGGAACAGAAAACTCAGCCAGTTATTTGTACAGGCTGAACATCTTCTGTATCTGTTTTTTACTTCAGTGACAGCAGGGACCTGCTGTCGTGAGTACCAGAACCTGACCGAGTTAGAAAAATAATAGTGGCTCAAATAGAATCAGTCAAACCAAAGTCAAACCCAAAAGCCTGAAGGAAGGACAAAAGACACCTTGAGCTACTTGCAAATCGCTGATTCTGTCATGTACCATACTGCATGTTTCCTCTAAGAGATGTCATGTAATGGTCAGAGTTAATTTCTATTTTTATTTTTAGCAGTTCAGTAAAATTGTAAATAACAGGAAGGAACAGAAGAGCATCTAACCCCACTGTAGCCAACTCCTCATATCACAAGCTGTTATCCTTTCTTAATAAGTCTGAAATTATATTTGTAGAATCAACAGATCTTTGCTGAAAAAAATCAAGTGACCTTTGAATGTAAGGGGTTAAAAAGACCAGATGCTCAGAACTGATTTCATTGTATATCGAAAGTGCTCAAAGGAAAAAGCTAAAAGTCCAAGCATTGTCTTTTCTCATTTGATGCTGGAAGTCACCAAGGTTACACGCTGTAACTGTGTGAAGGCTCTATGAATATGAAGACTTCTTCCTTTTCATCTAGCTGCTTTAGTAGCAGAATAACACATGGTTATAAATTACGGTTTTCTTTTCAGATGTCTGGAAAGACAAGAAGGGCTAAGTTTGAAACCCTGCTTCAAATACATCCAATTTCAAGCTATTTAACATGGGAACTGTGGGAATTGTATCTGACTGGTGGAATATGGCACTCAATTAAATGATATGAATTTGGCTCATGAGCTGCACCAACCACAGATGTACCCACAAACTGTAAACACCCTCTTTATTCTGTTTCCCAGTCAGAACTGAGCAGGTTAAAGAAGAATATTAGCCTTGGTAAGCTTACAGAAATTGTGCAGCCCACAATAGTTAGTAAAAATTGTGCAAAACTTATAATTCAATATGACTTCTCTACACTCTTCTATAATAGACTTACTGGAGATATATTATTACAGCATTTAAACACTGCTTTCCGTTTGTGAAGTTGTTGTTTGCTCTATTGATTTGTTCATGGAGAGGGGGTGGTTTGCCAAATTTGATGCATGATGTTTGCTCTGGGCCTAGATTAGCTGGACCTAAGTTATGAGGGTGATGGAGGCTGCAGGATGCAAAACAGTTTTTGTGCTTTCTCTTGAACAGCCCGCGGGAAAGCAATATTCACTGCATTGCAGATTTATTCAGTCTCATTATTGCTATTTCGCCCTGCTACAAGGAGGGCTGGAATGGAGAGGACTCTGACAACACGAGAATTTAATATTTCTTGTTAAAGATGTGCTGAGACAATAGAAAGAAGAGTGGGACCTATGCCAGAGGTGTCAGAAGAAAAAAATAGGCCACTGATGCCTTCTATCAAAATGACAACTCCCAGTAGGAGTGCTTCATCAGAGGCTGCTCAGGAGCAGTGGCAAGGTAGTCAATTTTGTTGATGACGGGGGAGATTGGGAGCTGGTATTGTATCCACCGCACCCCCACAACTGTACTGCTGCACGACCTGCTGGTGGGAAATGCAGTGTACAAAGACGGAGGCACCACTGGCGTGGTAGGAGTCCTGTAGGAGATTAGAGATGTCAGGAAAGCACTGACAGCCCGTGCTTATCAGATTTGGTAGCCAGCTGATGCAGGGCTTGCTTAGATGTGCTGTGAGGATAGCAGGCCTGCCTCTACATGCTGCTTTGCAGTGGCGAAGCCAGTTAAATGTCTGTTTCTTGTTTATATTGGTTTGCTTCGTTACTGCTGAAGTTTGCGTGTTTTTTATTACTCTTCTTGTTTCGGTAAGCAGATTGTAAGAATTACTTCTGTTTCAGCAAAATTCTTCTCTTAAGATTAAAGATGTCATTTTCACTGTGGCTGGCCCTCAGATTCAGGTGAAAATCACAGCTATTCCTGGCTGGCAATACAAGGAACCTGCCCTGATTTGGTGGACTAAGAGTGACAGACTTACTGAAACAGGACCAGGAGGAGAACATTACAGAAGAAGCAGCAAGGAGCTGAATTATCTCCACATAACCAACTTCATTTACCCTGCCTGTACATCTTTTTGACCCTGACACTTCAGGGCTATTCCCTGCTGCAGGCTATTCCCTGCACTGATCATACCTAAATGTAACTTTCTACAAGTTAGGTGCCTGGTCTAAGCTAGGTGAACTTGTTTCCAGACTGACGGAGAGAAAGAAAGAGAGAGAGAAGCAATCCGCCCTTCCTATTTCATATAGTTTGATCTTCACCCTTCACAACTTGCAGGTTGGTGGCCCTGCATGTGGCAGGGGGGTTGGAGATTCATGATCCTTGAGGTCCCTTCCAACCCTGGCCATTCTGTGATTCTGTGATTCACCCACTGTGAACTATCTCACACTTCTGCTCTTTATAAAAGAATTTGGTGGCTATATCATTTGTAGCCTAAGCCTCAGTTTTGACAACTGTGTGGGTTAGACTGATAAGATTTGCCATCTGATCTTGAAAGACTCCACAGAGATGTAGATTCACTTTTGAAGATGGACAGAGATGGTTCACTGCCATTCTCACGTTGGCAAGTAGTCACACAGCTGAACTTTCGCCTGTAATAATTTTTTCCTTAGAGGTAATGCAGGATTGCACATCTAAAATGCTTTCTAGATTCTGGTCTCATTGCTGTCTTCATGCAAAAATTTCACACTGCATTTGTGCTCTCCCTAGACATAAAAACAATGGTTTCTCTGTAATGTAGGATGACACTTTCCTTTATAAGGATAGAACTGTGTGTTTTACTGAAACACAACCCTGTTAAATCACATCGGTCTTCCTCTTTGCAAAATGGGCAGTTATTAGTAAGTTATTTGTGTGAATGTCCCAGATATAATGCATTTTCTTTAGCGTCTAAAATTGATCAGTAACTCTTCATTAAGGCTCTTAGATCCTTAGGAAGGGCAGTAAGTTATACTGTCTGGCTGGGAGGCGAGATACAGAAGCTGGCAAAAAATGAATGGTCACTGCTTACTATGCAGCCTGCCAAGGATTCACCAGGAATATATGGATTGTTTAACAATTCTTTAAAAACCAGACTATCTTATCTGTGATGTTCTCCTCAGTTCGAACACACTTGTTTTTCACTTCATCAGGAATGTGACTGTTCCCTTTACAAAAGTTGGTTAGAGGTGTCATGCATTTTCTTACAAATGCATGTGACTGTTGAGCCCTGAAAATACCCAGATGTCAGCATCTACCTTTCAGTTCTTCAGTCTGAATGAAATATAGGAACACAACTTTGATGTAGGCACCAGCAAAGGGATTTATTTCACCTTTAAAAGTCAGATGTTTAGTTGAGGCTAATTGTCTATTTTCCACTCTAATTAACATAAACATAAACATATCCAGAATCCTTCTAAGACATCTTCCTTAGAGTAATGGAAGTTGCTCTTTGGAATTACCTCTCTCTCTATGGAGTTTACAGCTAAATTCCCCCCCCCCTCCACTTCCCCTTGTTTTCCCCTTGATGCCTTTGAGAAGTTGGATGTTGATGTAGAAATTATGCACCTAAATAACTTTATGGATCTAGGTCTAAGTTGAAGAATTTTTCTTGATTGTGTTTCTGTCTGTTTCTAAATTCAGAAGTGTCATCTTACTTTTTAAAAAATCTCTGCATAAATCCTTTCTTCAGACAAATACTACAATCAGCTGAACACCAGTAAATTGTGTTCTAAATCTTTATAGCCTCTGTTCTAGTCTTTAATGTATATTTAGAATTGCATATTTATTGTATTTCTTCTCCTGCCTTTAGAATGCCAGGCACACAAATAGAATTATATGAATAATAAATTATAATACTATTTATCATCCAAATTGTTATCATTTAGAAATTTTGTCTCCAGTGTTTCTTCTAGAATTCTATTCAGCTCTCCCTGATGACATGTTTGGATGAACATTTTTCAACTCTGAATGCCTAAACTTAGTCATCTAGATCTATCTTTAGACACAAAAATGAATGACCTGATTTTCAGAGTTGCTGATTACTTGTTTTGATGCATTAATATGAATTTAACAGCTTAGCTGTAGGTGCCAAAGTCTTTAAGATTTTTTTTTTTCCTTTGCACAATTTGCCTATCGAACCAGAGAACACATGCAAAATTAAATTGATAATGAATGATGACAATATGCCATATAAAAACAATGTTACATTGATTCATTTCATTTTTTAGATGATCAGGCTGGCTAATTTTATGCACAAATTTCACGATGAAAGCTGATTTATAATGATTTGAACAGAAAAGCATGTATTTCTCCCATTCAAGATAATGATGAATTCTATGTGAAGAAAGCACATCTTGTGATTGTTCTTTATTATATAGCAAAAATTGATATAATCTGGAAACATTTTGTTTGTTCAATCAGAAAAGCAAACTTAGTTTTTCTTCGTAATTTTAATTGTGTTAAAAATGGAGGAAAACTGAATACTGCAGAGTAAATTGATGCATATTGTAAAATAAAAGCCTTTCAGAGAACATTAAAAGCCATATGCTCGTTTTAGAGATACATGGTGCCACTTTGAAATATGGCTTCCTTGTTGTTTAAAGACCCAATTCATCAAAGTACTTGGCTATTTTCATTAGTGGGTCATAAGCTCTTGCTTAAGGGCATTGCTCAAAAGGAGCCTAATAGCCTGGTTCCTTATACCTTGCTTGTCTGAGTTTCAGAAGTTCCCTAAGCCGTTTTGAGGGAGCCCAAGACTACTTACAGAATAAGGTCAATTCATCTGTGGTGTGAATGGCAGGACCTTGGCTTTAAAGGTAGGGGAAATAGATGCCATTTGTTTAGGTTGTTGCCCCTTTTATCTATCTATCTATCTATTTATTTATTTATTTATTTATTTATTTATTTCCTTTCTGTTTTTACATTAATTTCTTCCTTATTGGCACCAGGGTTTTGTGCAAAGAAAGATGAAGCCGTGTACTGCTAGGTTTCCTCATCTGTCAAGAGCAGGACTGTGGGCCCTGATCTGACAATGGAGAGACTTCTGAAAACTGCAGGGACAGTGAGACAGGATCCCACCTACTGCGTTTCATTTGCCTGCAAGAAACATGGAGAGAATGAACAGCTTGAATACAAGTAAGCTGAAGGAGTTCTGCATAGTTCCACCTGACATGAGGCTGGCAGCAGGTGGTAAATGCCTGACTGTTGCAGAATAAAGCATACAGTCCCTTCAGCATCAGCAGCTGTGTGATCGCTGGGGAGTTGTTTGGTTACATGTGTTTTTTTTTTCTTCACATCTGTCATTTTAACTAAATTGGTGATCTAAATGAATAGTGTCATGCAGAGGAACATTACATGGGTTTATGACAGCTGAAATATATAGCACCTAGAGGATTTGGGGTCCGTGAAGCAGTGAATGGATTTCAGAACAGAATGATTTTCATCTGTGGTGGATATAACCTTGATCCATTATTCATCATGCTATGCAAAAGAGAATTACTCATTGGGTTCACAGGCCAGACTTCTGGCATTTCAGATGGAAGAAAAAGGAATGTAAGAGAAGGATTTATACATTTACGTTGCCTCTGTTTATAATGTGAGCAAGATAAGTCCTATTTTCTCCTAATTAGATTATAACAGGTGCAAGAAAATCCAACAGAAAGGAATCTCTTTGTGCAAGATCTATACTGCGTTTTGTGTGAATGTAGCAGGAAAATGAGAAGCATCTCTTTTCTGCGCTTTTCCCTTCCTACATTCTGACATCTGAAATGGGTTCTGCCAGTGGCTTGTAATGTTGCTGGCTTTGACGTGATGGCTTTCCCTGGCTTGGATAGTGTATCTGAGGTAAGCTGAAACCATTGGCAACCACAGAGGAGGCATCACAACTCTGCCACTTTGTACTGCTGGTCCTGCCCTGTGTTCTATGTGGGCAGCCAAAGAATTGTGGATACAAAAAGGCTGCCTTCTCCAGTGTTCTCAGCAGAGATGCTAAGAAGTGAGTAAAGGCTTGGGGAGCATCACACATCATGCAGTGTTAACAAGCAATACTTCCAGCAGGGTGAGGCAGTGGACAGATAGAGGAAGAAACCTCTGTGTGTTTCATGCTATGAGCTGCCAGGACTCATTTGTCAGAGATTTTAGGTTCTCTCGGTATCTATAGACAGTAAGAGTTATCTCCTTCTTAGATTTGCACTGGTGAAATGTTAACATCTCTTTGGAATATTACTGATAATGAGAACAGGTTTGCAGGTACTGAGCAAGGGGTGTATGGAGATGAATGTTTCACCACCATTTTTAAGCAATGCATGGAGCAGTGTCAATTCCATTAAAATAAAAACTGATGAGTTGAGAAACTTCAATAGCATTTTAAAGGAGGTAGAGTCCTTCTACCTTCATTTGGAGTTTATAAAAAAAGGTGAAAATACATTTTTCAAGTAAACAACTGAAGAGATCAGATTTGTAAATGAAGTCCTGTTGGGCTAGGATGTTAATGCTGTAATTTAAAAACTTCAATTGAAACAGAAAATGTAGCAGATTACTTTATGGTAATTATAGAGGAATGAACAGAACCATTCATGGTGATGAAGAATCATCAATAGTGTAGGCAAAAATGAAGTATTTTGATGTCGTATAATGTATTTGTGTGGGAAAAAGGTTTATTGCTGTGTAAATACCATTTTACCATTGCTTCAGACTCCTAGTAAGATCATGATGATAAAGCAGTGCAAATACTGTCACAAACTGGCAGAAATCAGCCTGGCAGCAAACTCCAAATCCAATGGCAAGCTTCCACAGGCCATTGGAAATTAGCTGCTATTCTGCTAAAGCAGTGATTGGGAATATGTCTTACAGGAGGAGGATTGAGGTTTTAGTACGTAGAGGTGCAGATGGGTGCTTATCAAGCTTATGGAATGATAATCATTACCCTTCAGGGAAAAGCTGAAATCCAAACTGTAAAGAAAAAACAAGTTTCACAGCCAAGATCTGCGAAAAAAACCATATCTTTTACAGCTATGGATTTGACTATTCAGAAAGGCATGTGAAGAAATGTGTCTACAACTGTTGGTGGCTAAATAGATGAACATTATGGTTCTTTAAAAAAAAAACACAACAAAACACATTTTATCACTGCTCATCTTTCCTCTTGACCTTCATTTCCTCTGGTGGTACATTCTTACCTGTTTTTGTTATGTGTTTTGAGAATTTGCTCCAAATTTGACCACAAGGAGATATATTACTGTAACCAGTACTGGATCCCTCAGTTCAAGAGAGATGTAGAACTACTGGATAAAGTCCAGTGGAGTCTTCTCCACTAGATCATCTACGAAGATTATTAGGGAACTGGAGCTTCTCTCTTATGAGTAGAGGCTGAGAGAGCCAGGGCTGCTTAGCTGGAGAAGTGGAGGTGTTATCACTGCCCATAAATACCTGAAGGGAGGGGGCCAAGAGACTGCAGCCAGGCTCTGTCAGTGGCACCCAGTGCCAAGATCAGAGGCCATGGGCACAAACTGGAGCACAGGAGGTTCCCTCTGAACACCAGGAGCCCTTCTGTGCTGTGCACTGGCAGAGCACTGGCACAGGCAGCCCAGAGGCTGTGGGGTCTCCTCCTTGGGGATCTCCCAGACCCAGCTCTGGGTGTCCCTGCTGGGGCAAGGTCTGAAGCAGAGGGACCCAGAGGTCCTGCCAGCCTCAGCTGTGCTATTCATTCTTTAGGTGGGTGCTCTAAATCCATAGATACTGTTTCTTTTGTGAATCTGCCTAGTTCGAATAAGAGTGGGCTAATCAATTTCAGAGTTAGTCAATTACATTTTGAAATGAGAGCCTATGCAAAAAAATGATTGAGTCTTATTTTCCTTTAAGTTGACACTGTCTCAGACTAAATACACTTTGTTGTGTAAACAAGCCCTCAAAAACATGCCATATGTTCTGAATTACATTTGCAAGCCTTTGTGAATCCTCCAACTCACGTTCCTGTCCAATTCAACCTATAGTGATTCAAGATGTTATCGCTTCTCCATCCTTCCCTTCATCCTTGTTTATTGCAGGGATTCTGTTAGAAAATCCTACTGTGGTGGCAGATAGCAGGCAGAAGCATGTGCTCATTCAGGTCTTACCCCTTGAATTCATGGGGTGCTGCTTTAGCACAAACCTGACTTCACTCATGTTAAACTGGGCTGTGAACTGAGATGGGGACACGTTATAACATAGCATGTTGAGTGGGGGCACTCAACTGCTGCAGGAGGGCAAGTGGGTGCTGCATCATCTTCTGATGATGCAGATAGATTAACCAGGCCCGGAGACTTGTTAGAAGACACCAAAGAGGTAACATGGCTCAGCAACTCACTGTTGGGTCTGTGCGTTAAAGTCTTCCCACACCATTCTATGAATGACCTTGTATTATGTATTTGATAATTTTCTGTAAAATGTGAATTCATAACTTGGGAAAATTGGATTTTTTTTTTCCTTGAGCTCAGCAAGAAATATTTTTCAGCCTCTGCACTAGGTTTATTTAAATGCTGGGCTCCTTCTGAAAGCCAGCAAGGCTTTTTGCAGCTGTGACACAAAAACGGCATTCCAGAGAACTGTCTGTTCTCCTTTAACCTCATTCTAAAAGCAATAGCAACAGAAAAATTGTTCTGGTCCTCTTGAGTCTTAAGAAAAACATTAAGACAAACACTGAGCTCAGACACTTGAAATTTAGCTTTATTACCAAAGGCTGAAAATGAGGCATTTGCCCTTGTAAATGCTTTAATACAGGGGTTGTTACCTATGCTCTCTGCACAATTGGATTAAGCTCCCTGCAATAGAGGATGAATTGGACTAATAAACTCTGGAGCATGTAGAAAAATCAAAGAAGTCTTAACAGTAAGGAAAACAATCAGCATGCATGCTACAGTGCAAGCAGCATTGTAGGAAACCTTTTCTTGCTCGAGGTTCCCCAGGGTATGGAGAGGGTAGGCTACTTGGGCCAGGCTATGTTCTTCAGACTCTCTTGCTTTGGATGTCTCAAAACTTGAAAGCGGGTATGTTAATTAGTTCTGAGAAGCAGATTGAGTTGCATAATAGCAACTGCAGGTGATGCAGAACCTATCCTATTCGGAGATTTGCAGATTTGTCCCTCCTCCACACTGTCCAGAATGCCCACTGTCCTGTAATCCATCTCTTAATTTGTAGGAGAGCAAGGCTGATGTGGAATTGCTTGCAGTTGCCATTATGCAAACTGTATATCTGACAAGAATGAATTACTGTGCCTATTGCAAAACCCAAAGCGTTCATATCTGTGTTTACAGATACAGGAAGATAAAGTATATGAATAGTTTACAAAACCAAATGGGGACTTTATTTTCTAGAGTTAATCATTATGAACATACTACTCAAGGTATAGCCTCTCTCAGTCCTGATGAGGACACAACTTGAGTACTGTGTTCAATTTTGGCCCCCTCAATACGATAAAGGCACTGAGGTCCTGGAGTGTGCCGGGAGAAGAGCAACAAAGATGTGAAGGTTCTGGAGCACAAGTCTTATAGGGAGCAGCTGAGGTAGCTGGGATTATTCAATCTGGACAAGGTAAGGCTCAGGTGAGACCTTACCTATCTCTACAATTACCTGAAGGGAGGTTGTGGTGAGGTGGGGATTGGCGTCTTCTCCCGTGTTACAGTGATAAAATGGGGATTAATGGATGTAAGTTGCACCAGGAGAGGTTCAGATTAGATATTAGGAAAAATTTCTTCCCAGAAAGAGTGGTGATGTACTGGAACAGGCTGCCCAGGAAGGTGTTCAAGAACCATGTAGTTGTAGCTCTGAAGGATATGGTTTAATGGACGTGCTGGGGATAGGTCAATGGTTGGGCTAGGTGATCTTAACGGTCTTTTCCAACCTCAGTGATTCTATGATTCCACAATTATCTGGGTGTGAGCTCTTTTTTTTTTTTTTTCTATCTCCTATGTGATTAAAGTAGCTGAGAAGAAGAAATTACTCATGCAAATATCTGCTCATCTATTCTGTTGGATCGTACTCAAGTCCCTGTGTAGTTTATCTCATATATGAATGCATCATATCTGCATTGCACAGTATCAGTCTGTTTGAAGATGCAACGGCCACACCTTGATTCTGGATATTTTAATTGCTCTGGTGATACAATGCTCCAAGCAGCTAAGTATACATAGGGTAAGTTTAAATCTGTGTGAATGCTACAGGAAAGGCATGAGAATATTCCCCCTTGCTGGGAGTCAATGAGGTCTTTGAAATACATGTTATGGGTCTCCTCAGGGTAATCTAATATTAATGTGAAAATATTCATGAAGCTAATGGCTAAATCAAGTGGCACCTATACCTAGCCAATAATCTATAAGTTTCCTCATTTTTTATTTCAGCTCCATTTATTTTCCATGTTGTCTTCATTGCGTTATCTGGCTGAAGATGAAATTTTAAAGGAGGATTTACTACTTCCATGCCAAGCCTGGAAGATTTTTGTCTTTTAAAAGCAAGTGGTCATTAATATTTTTAGTGGGCTTGGACATATCACACTTTACATTTCTTATGTAAATGAGAAGAGATTTCTTTTATATCTGTGAGAAGAAAAGTACTGGTAGAGCAGTTCTGAAAAACTATTTATCTTATCACCTTAGGTTGACCAAGACAACCCTGTGCTGAGGTTCAAAATGAGTGGGAATAATAAAAAGTGGAGGACGTTAGTGTGAGTGTTTCAATTGATATGGTAGAAGAAGGAGAAGCCGTCCAGAGGGATAGGGACAGGCTTGAAAGCTGGGTGCACATGAACGTTGTGAAGGCCAAGTGCAAGGTCCTCCACCTTGTTCAGAGCAATCCCAAAGATGAATATAGGTTGAGTGAAGAATGGATTGAGAGCAGGAGAACTTTGGAGTCCTTGTTGATGAAGAACTCAATGAGAGCTAATAGTGTGAGCCCAGAGTGCCAACTGTATGCTAGGCTGCATCAAAAGAAATGAGATCAATAGGGTGAGGGTGGTGATTATCACCCTTTGCTTTGCCCTCATGTGGCTCCATCTGGAGTGCTGCAGCCAGATTTGAGCTTACCAGCACAAGAAAGTTGTGGAACTTTTAGAGCTGATCTAGAAGAAGGCCACAAGGATTATCAGAGGGCTGGAGCACTTCTCCTGTGAAGAAAGGTTGAGGGAGATGGGCTTGCTCAATCTGGAGAAGGTTCAGGGGAAACCTCATTGCAATCTTCTAGTAACGAAAGAGAGTGATAAAGAAGATAAAGATTGACTTTTTATATGTTCTGATAATGATAGGACAAAGGGTAATGGTTTTATACTGAGAGGAGAGATTTTTTACTATGAGAGAGGTAGGTTGCTGGAACAGGCTGCCCAGAGAGGTTGTGGATGCCCCATCCCTGGAGGTGTTCAAGGCCAGGTTGGATGGGGCCCTGGGCAGCCTGGTCTAGTATGAAATGGGGAGGTTGGTGGCCCTGCCTGTGGCAGGGGGGTTGGAAATTCATGATCCTTGAGGTCCCTTCCAACCTGGGCCATTCTGTGATTCTGTGATTTAGATTATAATTTAGGAAGAAATTCTTCACTAGAATTCTGGTAATGCACTGGAATGGGTTGTTCAAAGCAGCTATGGATTCCCCATCCCTGGATGAGTCTTTGGGCAGCCCAGTCTAGTGCCCATGACATGAAGGTTAGAACAAGGCTATCCTTAAGATCCCTTTCAACCCTGGCCGTTCTGTGATTCTCTGATTTTCTAACTACATCATTCAGATGTGGCTTATACTGTAGGATGAGAACATTTTCCCTTTGCTATTAACTCTGCGCATCGGGGTATGTGCACATTGAGTCCTGTGATCATGAAACATTCACCAACCACCTCCTTCGTGGGCCAACCCCATTTTTCATTCACAGAGCAGCTGGGGCCACCAATGCACGAGTCTAGTGCTGCTTTTCAAGCTGACTGAGGTAGTGGTTTGCCTGGAAAGGGCAGAGTCGTAAAACCAGCTGGAAACCTTCCCTTTGGCCAAATGTCTGTGTTTATATTCACCAGCCAGAGACATGTGCAGGCATTAGAGAATCAGCTTTTGTTTTTTTAATAAAGGTCTTGTTGTTCAAGGAGATGGAATATTTTGGGACCTGCAATATGGTGGTATGTGGAACAGATGTTTCAAGAACCTTTCTGTATTAAGTCTTTATTATGTAGCTGCCTGTAAGTGTTGGGATTGAAGTTATGGCTCAAACCACGACCAGTCTGAGGATATAAATATGAATGTCAAACCCTTCTGAAGGTACAGTGATTCTTCTCATCACTGGATGTGGATTTTAAAGAGAAGAGCCATGGATTAAACACAAGATTCAGAGTTTCAACTGCATTGTATTTAAGAGCTAAAAAAACAGCAGCTCAGATGAGAAGGTTGGAGTCTTCCAAAACTGTGCATTGAGTTTTACTTCTAAAAATTGACTTATCTGCAATGTAATAGTGAAATGAATCATTCATTTCTACTTCATGCTGGCTCTGCTTCCAGGACGTCCTTTGATGGAGCAGTTATCTGTTGTTAGCCATAACAAGCCCCCTGCTTTGTCATTGCCCCAGGTTATTGTTAAGCAATTATTATTTCTTCTTTGAAAGCATATGCATGCTGGTTTCTCCTGCCTTTACACGTGTGACTAGCCCTTCATGTAAATGTATCTTAATATAAGTTTAAGGATACACCTCTTTCCTAGTTTACTCGTCCTCTGACCCTCCTCATCCCAGATGTTTTCATTTGCCTTTCTTTGTTATGCTGTATGAAATTACCTTACGCTTGGCTTTACTCTTTGTCTTAATGAAACTGTGATTGCTTTTCCTCAAATGTCCTCCAGCAGGATTTCATTCTTACTGCTCATGACAGCATATTTTGCTACTGCTGTACTTGTTTCATATACAAACATTTGTCTCCTCTAGCTTTTGCTTTTCATGCATTTTGATGGTCTCTAATAAAACACGCTATTTTTTGTCTATGCTCTCTCCCTTTTGTCATCCTCTATTTTGCTGGTTGTCTTCTCATTCTTAGAGACCAGGACTGCACTTCCCTAATTCCTTTTGGCTTTGAACTTACAGGCAGATTGCAGCTAGACATTAATTAATTTATCCAAGAGTCTCTAGGTTGCTTTGTTTCAAAGAGTAACAAGCTCTTCTGTCAAGACACAAAATCTGGTGCTAATCATTCCTCATCCTTCTGTCTGGCATATATCTCACCTGTCTTCTTCCTCTTACGTCTTTTCAAGTGAAGGTTACATTACAGGTGATCTTCTTTTTTTTAATTATTTTTTCCCATCAGTTTTGGCAGCTCAATCAGCTCAGCCTGTGTCAGCAGCATTTTTAAAGCTCTAAGGCATATTTTGCTCTCTCCACATATAGTACCCGTGTCTCAGTCTGCTACAGAGAGATGCCTCTTTGCTACAGGCTTGGTAAACTGAGGTTCATCCTCACTAATGCCATTTTTTAAATCACTTTTTAAAGTGACAACATTTCTCATACACTTTCTCTCTTTGGACATAGCACAGAGAGATAGCTTTTAAAACACTAACCTGACATGCTACTGATAAAAGGATTAAATGAAAGTATTTGCATGATGGCTTCCATAAAGATGATCTTTTTGATAGCTGACACCAAAATACATTACATAAGAATGTGAATCACTTGGAGGGGAAAAAAGCAAGTAATATATAAAAAGACCAGCATAGAAGTATTGAGTTATGTCTGACATTGATTTTGTGAAACAGCAGGATTTTATAGTGCCAATCGTTACATGGTGTCTTACCAAAGAACGTTGCTCACTTTGTCACCTTGACCTCCTTGTTTTACTGTGTGACGATCCTATAACCATAGAAGCCCAAACTGCTTAGCTTCAGGAAGAACCATTTTGCAATCACCTTAAAAATAAAAAAATAAAAAAATAAGAAAAGGAACGTTAACTGTTATGTTCTTGTGTCACAGGATGAATTTGAATTAGTATTTTTTTCTGTCTTTTTGGCTTTACTTCAGAAATGCATACTTTGGGGGAAGGATGGATTTTACAAGCTTTAGGCAAGCTTTGCTAAATCCATAGCATACGAGGTACTGGACGACAGGCACTGGAATGCTGATTCCATGAGACTCGGTGTCTTATCACGTCTGCGGGCAAAGAGTGGAAACGCTTTTACATTAGACTTGCAAAGTGTAAGGTGCTCTCTGAGCCATTCTATCAGGTTAGTAGAATTAGACACTACAGCCAGTTTTGTAACTTCTTGTTTTTGCTTTTTATTTCTTTTGTAAGGAAGTATATTATAAGTCTGTGCTGGGCATGTCCTGAACAGCTCAGAAATAATTTGACAGTGTCATATAAGCTTGAATGAATGTATTAGTGGATGATTATTTGATAGATAGAACCCAGATGCAAAACCTACATTCAATTCTTCATCCTGTCATTGGCCTGCTAAGCTAAGTGAGAGAAAGAGTATCTTTGTGCCATTAGTTCCATGTGTATAAAGTGATCTCTCTTCCTGTAGTAGCTGAGTGTCTCTAATTCTTATTAAAGCATTTAATCTCAAATCATGCCCCTGTGGCAAGTAAATAGTCTCTTTTTTTGTATGTAGGTGGGTTATATTCATACCACCAAGCATGGCCAAGTAGTGTTTGACTCCAGTGACTTCAGATCAAGCCAATAGGACAGCAGATGGTGTGAATCATCTCTCTCTCTGCTGAATAATAATTCCAGTAATCCCTGCTGTAATAAACATAATGCCCAAATTAGGCTGGTTTGAGAAGGTCTCTGCTGAATAGGCCTATGAGAGACTTAAAAAAAATTATTATTTTTTAACATCTACCTCCCTCTGAAGTCAGAGAGAAGTTTTGTGCACAAGGGACTTCACCCTGGATTAACCACTTGCTCTGTTGTACAACGAGGAAGTAATGGTGGGTGCAACTTGACAAAGAGAAAATCCCCACATACATCTGTTTTTCTAAGTGGAAATTCCTAAATAATTACAACCTTCCTTTATGTCTTGCAAGTAAACTTTCTCTCCTCCAAAATGCAGACAGAAAGACAGACATATTTTTCAGATGAAGGATGCTACACAGAGCTGAATGCGATATTTATATTTAATAATAATTATGCCTTGACTAGGAAGAAAATGTTGGTCCCTGTTTTCTCTGCTAGTCCATGTACAAACAGAAATACAAAACAAACTACCAAAGCAAATGACTAACTATCATTACTTAGCTAATATTTGCTTTCTTGATCAGAAGTGGCTATCATAGATGAAAGAAAAACCGTTGAGAAGCTGTTAGGTGTACTTTGCTGTTGATTTGCTGTACAAATCTCTGCAGAAACAGAGGCTCATTGTTACATTCAGAAAACAGGTTTTTCTCCTGATTAGAGATCCAGACTCCAAACTCACAAGCTGTGTCTATGCTGTCTGCCCAAGGCTGCCTTTAAATCTGCATTTGTCTGGTACATGCTGCAGCCTGCAGTAGCAGCTTGCTCCTTTATGGCAGCTTGCTTGATTCCTTCACATTCACATGATGAAGCACCTGTCCTTTTGGGTCTCTTCTAGAGAGCCAAATCTCTCTAGAGAGTTTTGTTGCCTGCCAGGGGCCTACATTTGGGACATCAAGAAGAAACTACCTGGAATGACAAAGCCAGAGGATTACTCTCTGCTCCTGCTCTTTCAAGCTGAGTCACAGGAGGCTGCAACTAGGAAATTCCTAAATGTCAGAAAAAAAAAATATTTATGTCACTTGGGAATTTGCTGAAGCAATTAGGAGCACAGGTATTGTTCTCAGCCCTCGCAGTTGCAGACTATGATCTGGGCAGACGGAGGAGAATGGAGCAGTTGGCTGCATGGATGCAATGGCTGCATGGATGGTGTCATGCTCAGGAGTTCTATGATCAAGGATGCTCCTTTGATAGACTGGGCATGTGTTGACTTTGGATGGGATGCAACAGGTCAAGAGAGGCAAGAATATCCTGGGCAGCAAGCTGGCTATACTCATCACCAGATCTTTAAACTAGACTTGGATGGGCAAGGAGATGTACTTGGCTCTTGTGGCTGAGTGACAGAAGAGCCAGGGAACACTGACACTTTAGGAAACAATGGGGAGAAACCTCAGAATTGTCCCAGAGGAGTGGGGGGGGGATTCTCCAAGAAGGTAATGCCATTGATAGCTCAGCTGAATTGCCTCTGCAGCAATGCATGTGGCATGGAAAATAACCAGAAGGAACAGGAAACCATGGAGCAATTGGAAAACTGCCATATTATTGCTATCACGGAAACAAGGTGGGATGAATTGCACACCTGGAATACTATGATTGAGGGCTAAAAGCTTTTTAGAAGGGATAGGCAATGTAGGAGGGTTGGGAGAGCTGTCCTCTATGTCCTCTATGTGGACAGACAGTGAAAAGATGTCTCCGAGTAATAGGCATAAATAGACTGAGAGCCTGTGGGTTAAAATTAGGGAACGAACCAATAAAGGACATCTGGTGGCTGGGGTCTACCACAGGCCATAAGATCAAGTGGATCCTGTTGATGAGGCCTTCTTGCTTTAACTGCAAGATGTGTTGTGCTCGCAGGCTCATCCTGATGTGGGATTTCAACCACTCAGTTATCTGCTGGGAAAACATCACAGCAAACTGCAAGCAACCCAGGAGACTCCTGGAGTCTGTTGAAGATAACTTGCTGGTCTAGGCATTGGACTGACCCATCAGAGGTGAGGCGTTGATGAACCTGATGCTCACCAATGTGGAGGAAATCATTAAAGAGGTTAAAGTCAAATGCAGCCTGGGCTATAGCCAGGCCATGTTCGAGTTTGTGATCTTGAGGAGCACGGGTCTGGCAAAGAGTGGAGTCAGGACCCTAAACTTCAGGAAAGTGTGCTTCAAGTTGTCTGAGAAACTGCTGGATGAAATCCCCTAGGATCTTCAAGTTCCCTTCCAACCTAAAACAGTCTCTGATTCTGAGTCTAAATTTTTTCTGGGCCCTTTGGCTCTAGAATGGGAAAATACACTGAGACTTGGGTTGCAGCTCACCAGATGAGTATTTTCTGAAGAAGGAAGGGAGATGTTTGTCAAAGGAAGATCTAATAGGGCAGCATTGGAGGGCTGGTTAAGACCCACCAAGATAGGTAAGGAACTAAACCCTATCAGAGTCACCTTTTGGGACTGATCTGTTTCCAGGATATTCCTCAGTTCTGTTTTGAGAAGACTAGTTAATCACACCAAGAGATAGGCTGAGAAAGAAGTGGTGATTATGCAGTATCAGCTGATCACTTACCCATTGTCTGAATTACATATGTGCTGGTTTGCTCTGGATGGGTGCAAAGTGTTTTTCTTGTATTGTCAGAAGATGGTTAGTAATCTATAATTGCTGTATTGTGAGCCCTTCTGCTCCTCGCGAATGGAGGCTCAGGGTTTGAGCCCTTTCAAAAACACCGATTACAGCATAGGCCTCTGCATTCCCTTCAAAGGACTGTGATTCACCCTAGGAGAGTGGATTGCTTATAATCTGGGAGAAAGATAATTCTGTTTCTTGCTTTACCACCATGGCTCTGTTTTTTTGAGCTTAGACACTATTGCATGCCTCCCAGGTCTTGTCTACCTTACATTAAATTACCAGTTATACCATGAAATCCTCCAGTGGAAATGCTGCTTTTGCTACAAAAAAGTGGTTTGCAAGAACAGATTATGTCCCTGCCCTACAAAATGAGCTACTCAAAAAAGATGCTGTTGCTAGCTTCATGAATCTATTTGGGGGCTTATTCTTATGCAAAGCTGTGGTTAAAACACATCACCCTTAGTGGACTTTATTTCTCTGAAGACTTTTCTAGTATGGATCTACCATAAGCCTCAGCTTTTCTGTTTATAAATTGGAGCCGATAATGCTATGACAGTAACAGGAAAACTGTTTGAGACAGGTTTTTTATGAGGTAGTATTGCTGCTCCTGTTCTTACCACTGCGTTCCAATGCTGGTAGAAAATAAGGATCTCCTGACCACTTTCTCCACTTACACACTACTGCAGCCATTTGCCACTGATCCAGGAGAAGAAATAAGTCTGACAGAATGAAGAAGGAAACAGTAAATGCTGCGTTGATGATACAGGCACTGAGACAGGAAGGGACAAAAGATAACGCATTTTAGTCTAGAGGCTTCTTGGCTTCTTTTGCAAGTGCACAGACATCTTCTCCACCCCAGCTGCAACATTCCTCCCAAGCTAAATTTCTAAGTCATCCACAGAGTCTAAAGAGTAATTTTAATCCCTGTTTTGCTAGTTGTGAGGACTCGCAGTTGACTCCACTGAGGTTGTAGCTGGTCTTGTAACTTGGTGGGTTATCTTATGGAGGTTTGGATGCCTTGGGGTTGGCAGATAAATAGCTACCAGTCATACCGTAGCTGTAGTTGCAGTTGCAGTGTGAGGCCTTGCTATGCATTGTCTACAGCCTTTTTTATCTCTCTGGATCAGAGCTTCAAAGGCTACAGTGAATTATTGTGGCCAAGTGGCATGAAACTCCGTAAAAGAGAGCAATTGCTTAAGCATTAACACAATGTTGATGTATGAGTAAGCACTAATGGGTACATACTGATAATGTACAAGATATCAATAGGAGGAAATTTTTTCCCACCTGTTCTCTGTTAGAGCTGAGACCCCACATTTAGCTTACTGTAAAAGGTCTATTGGGCTTTCAAGTATATGGAGGGTGTTCCTGTTGCATGTCTCATCTGATCTGTTCTTCTCCAGATCAGACCTGTATTGTCTGCATATCTTAGGATAGATCTATGAGAATTTTTGTGGTTGAGACATATTAAGAGGAAGTTCTTACAACCCGCTGTAGCAAACAAGCACCTGTTATCCTACATAACCACGATGAAGATTAGATAATGCACCATGTGGGAGCACTTTCTTTTCGGGAAATTGGGTGACAGTGATTAATTGTCAGTTAATTTCTGACGGTTAGTAACTTGTCTTTGTGCGTTAGTAATGTGACACCTTCACAAGATTTTATGACATTGTTTTTCAAAAAACATATAATATCAAGCAAGTTCCTTAAGATTTGGCTGGGGAAATCCCCAGCCCCAATGATAAAAAGAGCTCCCATTCCCCTGGCTGTTACATCTGCTGGCAGAGATGAAGAACATACAGGTGGTTCTGCTGCTCCTTGTGCAGGGCACAATCACACAGGCAACCGTGACAGCAGCTACAGAAGTGGTAAGAAGGGATATCATCATCCAAGTTTTGTGCCTTTGGTTCTTCTCATGTCGTTTAGATTGGTGCAAAATCTTTTTAGGTTGTTGGGAAGTTATTAGACAAATGCTGAGATCTTTGCATGGAGAAAGTTTAAAGTATTTCTCCATCCTCCTCTCGACTGATGTACAGGGACTGGGTAATAAATGTAAAAATGAGGCATGGGTTTAAAATCAGAGTCAAATTCTGCCTTTGGTTAGATGAGTGCAACTTCCAGTGAGAATCTCAGTGGATATTAAATGCTCTGTGTAGCTTCTAATTAATTAGCAAAGGCTTATAAGAGGAAAGGATACACATCTTTGATGTGGAAGGAGTTGGAAGGCGGGGGCTTTCCCAACTGCTTGATTGCTGTCGTAATCGCTGTCCAGGCACATGAAAGCCATGCTGGGTGTTTTGTGTGGAGTGTTCTCCCTCTTCCCCCTAAAACTATATCTGGTTATGCATGAGAAAAGTTCAAATCAAATACATCAATCAGGAAGAAAAAGTAACAGGAAGGAGGGCAGAAGAGAAAACTTCGAAAATATGTAAAAAATGGCATTGGTGAGAGATTTGTTTTGATTTTCTATGGTCTCATTTTATTTTTAATTTAAAACTAGGCTTAAATTGTCATTAGAAAAAGTTTGCAAAATAGATTTCAAGCATTTCCAAATGAAAGAAAACATTTTGTCTCAGCTTCACCCAAGAGGCTGCCTTTTACTATTTCTACAGTTAACATTAGGAAGACTCCCACTTTGTCTCTCAGTGACTCTGATATGTCTGCTTTAGACACCAATCTGGATTTTAAGACTCCTTGACTCTTCAGGAGTCAAGAAGGAGATTTAAATATATGTTGATAAACTGAGGAGAGGAAACTTAAACAGGAGATATTTCTCCTCATTCTGCTTAGCTTAAAACTGATTCTGTGTTTGTGTAATTTAATTGCTACTATCTACTCTCACACCATGCCTGAACACACATATGGTTGTTCAAATGGATTGCTTACATAAACTGTCCTACAAAAGTTTGTCCATGCTGTCCCCTTTGCTGCCCACTTGGAGCTCCACATCATTCCATGGCTCAGGAATGGGGGCTGGGATTTGGGAAATGCAGCAAGACTGAGCAATAGGTGTCCTCCTTGGGGAGAAGCCCATTTGGTGCTACGTCTGTCACACCATTTGACACTGAGGTGTGTTGCTGCAATTCCCACCTTGTAACAGGTTTTGATGAGGCTCTCCTCTGGGCAGCATTATGCTGTATCACCATGGTACACCATCCTCAGCACACTCCGTGTAGTTGTGGCAGACCTCCAGGGATGTACAATGCCAGGGTGACAGCTGCTCTCCTTTCTGTGATAGGGAGGCACATATGTTCACATCTGAACATTAAAAGGGATGTATGTTGTTTTATTATATAAAAGACTCCCAGGTGGATCAGCTTCCCAGCTGAGAAGCGTGGCAGCTCACCTCGTGCTCCTTCCCCATAGCTTGATGTTGTCCCCTCCACTGTGAGCAGAGTGGGATACGTGTCCCAGCTGTCACAGCTTGCAACCTGATGGCTTAGATTGAAGGGGCAGCAAGTCCTGCTCCGAGAGCAGGCGCGCAATCTGGGAGGCCTGGAGCAGATGTCACTGCCGGAAGAACAGCAGCCTGTGAATTTAGGGCACGGGGACACAGTGCTGTTGTTTTCGACTGCCACACAGATGTGCCAGATCTGTCTGTCATGGCCCCAGCTCACACCTCTTGAGCAGGCTGAGCATCCCCTGCCTTCCTCTGGCCACACGTAGCCTGTCTTTGGAACAAGGTGTCTGCGAGGTGACAGTGCGCTCAGGGAAATGCCAGTTGTCAAGAGAAGACAATTAATTTTATAGTTTCTGGGGATGGTTCCTGTAGTAAAATCAAAGTGCTTTGTAGCTGTAGGATGGTGGCTAGCTGGTAGGGAAAGGAAGGTGACAAATGTAGGAATTTGCACTGAAAGAGGCTTTCCTTTCCATTTTAGACTCCTCCTGCCAGCACACTTCAATATCTGACTCAGCTTAACGAGAAGGCTACCAGCCAGCGCAGCTCCCCAAAGGTATGACCATTGCTAACTGTTCAATAAAATCTGAGAAAGAGTATAACTAAGAAGTTTCCATGCATTTTTTAAACGCAACATAGTCACTTGGAGGCTTAGCCCTGATCCAGGTAAGTCAGGCTACCCAGATGTTGCAGTAAGAAATCAGATGAAGTTTAACAAAAGCAAGTGTAGAATCTTGTACCAGGGAAGGAATAACTGCATGTGTCAGAAGAAGCTGGGGGATGACCTGCTGGAGAGGAACTCTGTGGAGACGGAACTGGGGGTCCTCATGAATGACAGATCAGCCATGAGCCAGCAGTGTGCCCCGGTGGCCAAGAAGGCCAATGGCATCCTGCCTGGAGTGCACTAAGAGGATCATGGCCAGTAGGTCAAGGGAGGTGATCTTCACCTCTAGTCTGCCCTGGTAGGCCTCATCTTGAGTACTGTTTCCAGTTCTGGGCTCAGTATGCAAAAAAGACAAGAATCTCCTGGAAAGAGTCCAGCAGAGAGCCACAAAGCTTATAAAAGCCCTGGAGCATCTCCCCTGTGAGGAAAGGCTGAGTGAACAGGTTCAGCCTGGAGAAAAGAAGACTCAGAGATGGTCTTATTAATGTTTATAAATATCTTAAGTGTGGGACATAAAGGGACATGGACAACATTTTTCTAGTGGTCTGTGGGATAGGACAAGGGGAAATGTCCATAAACTGGAGCATAGGAATATGCAAAACAACTTCTTCATGGTGAGGATGACAAAGCGCTGGAAGAGGTTGCCCAGAGAGGCTGTGAATTCTCCTTCTCTGGAGATACTTCTCTGGATGACGTCCCTGGAGGAAGAGGAAGGCTTCTGTTGAATTCTGTCTTCCTCATGCAAATGAAAGTAGGGCCTTGAAATAGTATTCTGTCACCTTTAAAGTGTCCTCAAGAGGCTGATGAGAGTGAGAAAATCTTGATTCTCCCTGTTCTACTTAGTTCAAATTTTACTCAACTATTAACTTGTAGAGGGACTTGAACCTGAATTGTTGAGAATTCTGGTACAGTGCTCAAGTCCAAGGTCTGTGCATTTCTGAGTCTCTTTGCCTCCCTCTGTCAGTGACTGCTCAGTAACATGTTTGCTTTTGGAGATGATTCTACAGGCTACAATTGCTCTGAGTGGTCCTGAAACCTAAGCACCAAGGACGGTGTCTACCCAAAGCACAGCTTCAGCTCAAGTCAAAGACAGTAGGCAGCTTGACAGAAGGTTTTCATCACCCAGGCTAGCCCAGTGTGGGATGTATGGAGAAACATTTTATAAGAGAGTGTTGAATCTCCACCTCCAGCTGAGAGCTTAAAACGTTAAATGGAGTTAGGAGCGGGACCCTAAATCCATCCATCTCCTCGTACAGCTGAGATGGCTCCTATCCTTGCCATATGGTTTCTGTGGATCACATTCTGTCTTAGGAAGAGTGAGAAGCTAATTCAGAATTGTGAATGCCACTGGGATGCAATGTAGCTGGAAATGAAGCATTGAAATAGTTAGGCTGTTTTGAGGATATAACTCTAATTTAGAGTCTAGGTAACTGAATACATTTTCTGTTTTTCAGCAGATCAGGTACCTGTTGGCTCTTGGTGTCTTTCTTAAATTGAAGGGATGTGGGAAAGAAACATTTTTCATAGCTTCAAATATGTATATGTAACAGCTTAATTTTACAGTGAAATGTTGCTGTTGAGTCCTTGCTGTAGGCTAGGACAGTTTGCTCTCATTTAAAGATTCAATGTAAATTATTAAACTTTAAAAAACACACAAATCCATCAAAAGTAACAGCTTGTCCTGTGCATTTTTCCATAGGATAAAGAAAGACATTTTTGCTATATGGTCATCATTTGACTGCTGTTATATCTTGATTGAAGCACTTGCTGATCCAAGAGGATCTTAACTAAAAAATGCTTCTTTTTCTCATCAATATCATAATCCTAAAGTTAGCAATGTCAATGGAAGAGAGGAAGTAGTTTTCCCTTCCCAGGCTGCCTTCTCCATTGGGAAAACTGTCTCTTGGCACACATATAAATAGCACTGAATGCAGTGAAGCTCTGCCTTCAACTCTAGGCTCTCTTTCAACACAAATATTAAAATAGAATGATTGTTTTTTCATAGGGAATTTGAATGCCCAAGTTGGAGGTTTTTCTGCAGGATCATTTCGGGTGATCATTTGAGTATGCTTATGAAGAGTTTATTTGACATATGGAATAAGCATTGTAGCACAGAAAAAAATGGATGTCTCTGTATAGTTAGGACTGTAGTTTAGTGAAATGTAAAACTTATATTTCACACATTTCTAGATATAGAAACACATACATATGTGTAGTACATATTATGCTATTCTATGTGTAGTATACTCCCTCCTAGCATATGCATGCATATATATTAAATATGTACATATATATATTATATCTGTGTTATATACGGAAGGGATGGAATACAAGAGCTTCCACTCAACAGTATGCCAATGTACATGACAGTCCTACAGATACTCAGTAAGCCATATTTCTTTCTTTCTTTGTTCTTTCCCCCCTTCCTGTTTATTTTCCTGTTATTGCTGAGCAACGTAACATCCTTATCATGCCCATGTAGAGGAATCAGAGATGCAAAAGCTCCCAAGTGACCTATTCTTAAGACCAAAGGACTGAGGGGCTTATTTTTCATACTAGTTTACATTCTGTTAGATGTATCTTTAAAGGTACTCAGAATTAGTTTGCAGTATATTTTCAGTGTGATATTCAGAAGTGCTTTCGTAACCTATCTGGCAGGGAAATCAATAGAAATGACATACTGGGACACTCTTGCATCCTATGAGATACTTCTTTGCTTCTTTTCATGTCAAATGTCTTCAGCAGTCTGGCCTGGAGTGAAGTTTTAAGGACCATGGTGCTTGAATAACACAGATAAAACATCTTTTCATGATTTCTTTCAAAATGAGGTACATGCTGTTATGGCTGCAGAAAGAGGTTGCCAGAAGTGTGAACATGGATCATTCCTTCTTGCTGCTGCTCTATTCTTGGGCTTTGCTGCTGGCCATCACTGGGTTGATTGGGTGGTGAGGAAATTGAATGAAACCACTGTGAAAAAGTGAGAGAAGAAGTGCTGAAATTCCATCTTTTGGTTAATAGTTTTGTTGTTTGCTTCTTTTGATTTTTAAGAGGGAGAGAGAATAAGAAAATAGATGAATAACACTGGGATTTCTGCAAGGCAAGAGGAGAGATTATAGAAAGAAGTGTATTTGAAGAGCAAGCTTCTAGCTTAAAAATATGCAGCTTCACTGAAGTATGTGCCAGAATATTTTAAAGGAACAATAAATAAATTTATTAATAAAGCTGTGATAGGTTTATGAACTGGCGAATGTTTTGTGTACAAAAAAACCCCAAATATTTCATTGCCCCAAGCATGCTCTGAATTCAACCCAGTGGAAATTATGTGATTTGGCCATAAATTATGGCACAATCATGAATTGCCAGCCCTGACCTTTCCAAACACCATATCCATTGCTCCGATGGTGATGCTCTGAGTGTGCAGACAGCCAGGACAAGGCTATTCATGCTAATGACATGGGTCACAGTTTTGCAAGCTATCCATGGCTGAGGGTGAGTGGGCAGTGATGTGTAGTGTGATGTTCAACACCGTAGGAAGAGAGGTATCTTTGCATTATCTTGAGCCTGAATATTCAGTTCTTCACCTTTCACTAGTAGACAATTAAATTCATGCCTGTTTGCTGGGGCTGGCTAAGAAATTTCAAACAAAACATGTTTCTTTTCAAAACTTTCTCAGTCACTGTTTTTCTATTTTGCTGCTTTCAGCTCTATACATGGAAATGACTAGATGATTTGATTAATTCAATTCAGATAAACAGAGCAGTAAATATAGGACATAAGTTACTAAGTTATTATTTTCTTGCTGTTGTGTGGTTTCTCACCTCCTGGTAAGATTCTTTCATTTTCTTAGGATGATTATCCATAAGATTAATAGGACCATAGAATGGCTTGTGTCGGAAGGGACCTCAAGGATCATCCAGTCTCAACTCTTTGACATGGGCATTGCCACCCAGCAGCTCAGACTGCCCAGCAGCTCCATAAATACCTGGCCTTAGCACTTCGAGGGTTGGGGCCCCCACTTCTCTGGGTAACTTATTGCAAGCTGGAGAAGTAAGGGAGAAGTAAGGACTATTATTCTTCTGTTTTTCCAAAGATTACATTTTTACAGCAAGATTTAATTTTTTTTTTCTGAAAGATTTGTAAGGCTGAGCCAAAAAAAAAAAAAAAAAAAAAATTACCGGATAATAGGAATTCCTTGGAATAAAAAGGTGAAAAAAAACTGACAGCAAAGTTGTTGATCCTATGATTGTCAGATTATTGCCAGGCATTAGCTATTGGTTCTAGAGAAGTATATTAACATTTTTTTTTTCATTATTGCCTTGTTTTTGCAGCTCTTTGCCAACGTGACTGGCTCTCTGGATGACCATGGAAGTTGTCAGTGCTCTGTGTACTTGCCGGATACCGACTTTCCCGTGCTGAAGGTCGAGCAATTGCAAGTGATAGCCACAACGCTCTTGCAGAAATTTGAGGCAGAGCTTTCTCAAGTAAGGTGTTCTTTTCTCGCAAATATAACAATTGTATCTTGGCTGAAAAATGGTTTCCTGTGAAAAAGTACAGCAGTCAGCACTTTTCGGTGACCTGTCTTTCAAACAGCAGGAGAGAGGTCTCTGTAAGGATAGGGAGAAGGGTGATTAAATCTCAAATCTCTGACACTGTAGCGTGTCGTACATTTGAATATCCTTAGTTTCTTTTTTAGGCCCTTGCAGCTAAAGGTGTGCAGTATTTTTCCCTTTAGGCTCACTTTTATTATTTTGTGATTGCTGCACAGAACTGGAGGAAACCAAGTTTCCTGCTTTCTCGTGTTATCATTTGTATCCAGCCAGCCAGATTGCAAGAGGGAAATGAATGGAAGGAGGAGTAAGGTCAACATATTTCAGAGTGAGGAAGTGAGGTGAATATTTGTTCCCTCACTCTTTTTGTTTTCATGGATTAAAAATCAATCCAACAAACAAAGTTCTGTGTCAACATCTGAGGCTGTGGCAGGGAGAGTGCTGAATTATGTATTATTTTTAAAGACAAACACCTCTTCTGCTACTTTGGCTGCTTGTTGTATGAAATCAGATCAATTTCTGAGGAACTCAGACAGACCTACACGTGCTGCAGTGCAATGGGGGAAGCTGCCTGTGAGGGCAGAAGTCTGCCTTTGTCTTTTGGTGGTGGATAAACATTCAGGATTCAGATGAGGTGTCCAGCAGAAAGTGTTTTCTTCAGGAACCAGGCATCTTAAGGAATGAAGTGTCCTTGAGTTAAACAGCAGAAAAGGCACAGCATTAAATTATAAATTCTAACCATAAATATTCATAAACCTCTTCTGGTATAATCAGGAACAGATAAGAAATTAAGCATAAAACACCACAACAACAGGCAGAGGATCCTATGGAAAGATCAGTTGAAATCACTAGATTTGAAAGAACTGAAGCTGATGATGAAGCACCTTCAGCTGTCAGTGGGGTTGTGGAAGGCAAGCTGGCAGAAGCCCCACTATTCCCAAGCACAGGAGTTACTTGTTCTCCTGCAGGAAGGAGGTGTTGCTCAGTTGATGATCCATGACAGTCACTGAGATTTCAAATCTTTGTACTGTTCCCACTGTGGTCACTGCCAGCATTAAAACTAATTGCACTGGGAAAAGAGCAAAGCAATGATTCCCAAACAGAAAATTGGTGGGATTCTTCAAAGTGTTTGCATACCGCTTTTCCCAGTCGCTTGCCATGGTGGAACTGGCCTCTTACCAGTACTCTCCTCAGAGCAGTGCATGTTCCATTTAGGACGAGTGGCATATCTGCCAACCTCACAGATCTGCAGTGCATCTCAATTGCTGCTTGATCTTTCTGTGTGGACAACCTTAGATGTCCATTGACTCTACAGGGAGTTCAGGCATCTTGCTCATAGGAAGACACAGGTTACTATAGATACCTAAAATTAGATGTCTAAGCTTGTATTTGAAACTCATCTTTCAAGTGAGGGCAAGCTGAATCCCTGCTGTGAACTTTAATGTCCAGGCTGCCAGCTGGTATAAAATGGTATAACTGTATTGTCTTTAGGTGCCCAACAGTGTACTGCAGGGTAGATGCTGACCTTGGTTTTCAATTCTAGCTGCAGACAGTGACAATTCTTGACCTCACTCAGGCTTCTCTGGATTTTATCCTGTCGAGACCAATCAGCCAAGCAGTGTTACAATGCATCTGGTTAGATGAAGTGTGACATACACTGCAGTGTGATACAGGCAAAGAGACACTTTGGGTCAGAAATAAAAAAAAGTATTGTATTTTGGTGTAACTGTATGTGTGCAACTTATATCAGTTATGATGTTGTTTTTCTGTTTTGTTTTGTTGTTGTTGTTATTGCTGTTTTTCTGCAGAAAGGAGCAATCTCCCAAGCACTGCCCTGTTGATAACTGAACTTAAGCAATCTAAGATCTTGTTATGCATGAGCCTCTATATACACAGATACTTCACCTTCTTTCTTGTGAAGTCCCATATACTACTACTCGGTTGTAATAATACTCACAGAAAGATGAAAATAATGGAACAGTGCAATGAAATCCTTGTTCTCATTATTAACCGTTATTAGAACAGAATATCCTGAACAAAATTCTGGGGAATCATTCTGCCATCTGCAATTCTGTTGGCAATTCAGATCCCAGTCTGTCTTCTCAGCTCAACCTAGTCTCAGCAAAGTGGTGGTGATTTCTTCTAAGTGCTTGCTTTTTGGACACTGAGAACTCATGCTTTACTCACTCTTCTAAAACACTCTTTGAGGCTCGTGGGAGATTTTCCTGGGTGAGAGCTTCAGGATTGGGCCCTCTTAAAGATGCTTTCCATGTGCTACAAGTCCCAGATAAACAGCCTGATTGAATCGTTAACCTTTTGCCTGATTGTACACTAATTCAAAAAAGCAAGGGGGTCCTTTTATAGAAACAGCAGGCAGGGAAGCTTGCAGATAAAGAGATGCTCTCATGCGCCAAATGAGTGCAAACTGTAGGCTGAAAATACCAGACTAATTTTTCCTCTGTCACATCAACCTTTGCCAGCATAATTATGATTACAGAAGAAAATTAACCTTTCAAATCAAAGCGGGAATTGGCTGCTCCTCTCAATAAGAAAGGGGAGAGGACACCTCAGTAACAGGGATGGATCAGCACTTTATCCTAAGGAGAGAGAGTACTTTTCAGAACTTAACTCACAGTGAACATGACATCCTTGCTTAACAAAGACAGGAGAAAAAAGCACTCCTACCCTCCACCAGGAAGAACTGTTTTCAAAATAGATCAACCTGGAGTGGAATTCTCCTTAGTGTCAACTTGCAGACTGCTTGCCAGCTGTGCTCCTTATGGGTTTGTGGAGGTCACAGCTGCCCAAAGCCCCAGGCCAAGTAGCTTTCTAGGACTGCTGGTTTGTCACTTCTTTCTCATCTATCCATGTTTACTTTTCTTTTCTTCTTTTGCATCTTCATCTTGCACTTCAGTTCCCTCTTCTGTAGTCTCTAAATGTATGCTAGAGAAGTGTCTGTTTGCATGCTGCAAAACCTGTTTTGATAAATACCAATTGCAGGTAAACGACACAGTATATGAGCACTGAAGATTTTCCCTGCCCTTTTCATTCCATGAAGGTGGAGGAACAAATGAAACTAGTTCTTTTTTTTTTTTTTCTTTCTCTTTTCCCTACATATACATCATATCGCTCCATTTTCTTCCTATTTCAAGCTCTGTGCACTCATTATGCCCTACTTAAGGCCTTTATGACAAATGTGACAGCAGACAGAACCAGTTTTCGGTCTGTGCTCCTAAACATGGGCCATGCACAGAATTTCTGTGCCAGTCCAGCAAGAGACAACAGCCAGTCACTAGCACACAGATACTGTAGGAAAGCAGGAATTACAAGCTGCTTGAATCTGTCTGCCAAGCAACAGAGCAACATCATGTTCCCTTTTTTTTCAACTGATATTTCTCAGCTAAAAAAACCCCTGAGCCAGATCTGATCAGGTTGGAATGTTCACTCTGCACCACAGTGCTTGGTGTATGTTCTGGTTTTATCTGCAAAAACAGTACAGATCTATTAAAACATCACTGCTAAGAAAACTGCATTTGTCTAATGGTAAGCCAGGGGTCCTATGAGCTTAAATCCACTGAGATGCTGGTGTGTTTGTACAGAGCACTGCAGAGTGCTGGAGCTAGTTCAGGCTCAACTAACATGGACAGCTCTCAGCTATGCAGTATAGTGTTGGTGTCCTTGAAAGACCTGGATGGTTGTCTGGATGAAGACAGTCCGATGTGGAAGGAGAACTTCCAGTCTGTGTCCTGCAGCACTCTGCGATCAGGGCTGAAATAATGATGTATGCCTGGGTCCTATGCTCAGTGCTTTGTTCACAAACTCAAGACCCTGAAGAAAACTCCAAATTCACAGATTTCTCACTAATGAGTAGCTGTCATTAACTCCAAGAATCTATTTCAGCCATCTGTAGACTGGTCTGCACAGGACAATCATAAAAATAATACTAATAGTTGTAATGTTGGTAATATTAATAGTAACAAAGTATGGGACAAGCTAATAAACCTTTGGACTATTAGATGGACTATTAGACTAATAATAGACTAATTATTAAACCAAAAATAGACTAGTTATAATAATAGACTAATAGTCCTAATAGACCAATAGGACCTAGATAGATTTCCGAATACCTCTACGATAGTTGTAGTTTCACATACCAGTGCAATGTTACTCAGACACGGACCAGCTGGATGTTGTTCAGAAAGTAATCATATCTCTTTCTTTTTTGTTGTGCAAAATCTGGATGTACAGTTTAGACACTGACCTTCAAAGATATTTTCTCAGAACTATTTTAGAGGATATCTTCCATCTCTAAAACGATTTCAGTGACCAGTAAAAGTGCAAGGTCCATATAGAGTTGAGTTTTCCAAGACCATTGCCCAGACCTTCTCTCCTAACAGGTGATGGTGACAACTCAAATAAGGCACCCCAGCTGCCTTTTTTTTTTTTTTCCAGCCAGTTATGAGGAACTGGGTCTTTCTATGCTGTCATTTTTGATGCTTGATTGTAACAAATATCTTTAAAGTTATTCTTTACCCAGGCTTAGCCTGGGAGATCTAGAGTACCCATCATGAGTCAGGGTGTTTCTGCTGCAGCTTGTGGTGGCATGCCTGTTCATTTCAGATTTATAGTGTAGTTATGCTGATACTGAAAATTATACTTAAAAAAAAAGGGATCCTGGACGTTTACGGTTCTCCTTCTTAAACCAGTTCTCTGGATATCTAATGATCTTAAAAGATCCTTATTGTCCTTCATGAGCTCCCACACATATTTTTTTAGACCACAAGAGATTCAGAAAAAATTATATGGACTTATTTGTTGTGTATTTGCTGGCCTTCCAGTCTCAGAGGCTGAGAGAAACAGCAAATCTTTGGTCTTCACATCCTGACAGGATTTTGAAGGCTATTCCAGAGGCGGTGGGGAAAAATATTAAGATAATGCAAGAATGATTGGCAGGATGGGTACTAAAAGTATCTCAATTGAAAAAGTTACAGAAATTGAGAAGGAGCTTATACTGCAAATGTCAGTTGAGGTATAAATACAGAGTTATTGGTGCAATGAATGAATAATTACTCTTACTTAACTCTTGTGATGTGATTATATTGGTTTAAAGGTAAAAACAATAATGTGATTTCTGTGAAGCATATGAGACAGAGATTTCCTGAAGTGTTAAATTTAAAGAAACTTAAATTATCATAAGAATGTTCCAAGTCTATATAATATTCTTACAGTATTAATTTTGCATTGGAATGCATGTGCTGTGACCTTTACCTCAGCAGATACATATGTGAAAACACATTCATCTGGACAACCGTTTAATGGTTCAAGGGCTGAAAAGGCTGCAATGTAAATTAATTTAGCTAAAGCCTGCAATAAAATTTCCACTTTCATTTAAATGCAATTTGATTTTTAACAGTATGTTTAAACGTTCCATACCCCCCAAAGATGAAACAAAAACCAATTCTAGAAACTTTTGGCACAATTCAAATGTAACACGGGTTAAAATCCTATTTGTATTTTGAATTAATAAGATGTAAATTTGAAAAAAAGTGGAAATCCTTTGTTGCGTTTCTCAGCCTCCTTGGGTTGCTTTGTGAGATAATGCACTCCAGCTTTTCTAATAAAAAAAATTGCCAATGTAGATTGTTGGCATACTGAGGATAAAATTAGCTTACAGAGACAATATTGGCAAAGAATTGAAAAAAAAAAAAAAAAAAAAGGAAGATTCTGAGTAGAATTATGCCTTCAGTTATCCCCAGGCATTCCTGAGGGGACTATGTGGAACTGCCAACAATAAATGAGGGTTAAGTTTTACATTTTTAATGCATGTGATGATAATTTTGTTTACGCAGTTTATGTGAAAAGTAAGTATATCAAGAATGTGTATGTTATATACGGGGTACTAAGAAATATGATAAATATGTCAAACAGTCTTGTTTTATTCGCTAACCTGGACCTGAATATGTACTTTTTTTTTCTTTTTCTTTTCTTTTTCTTTTTTTTCTTCCCCTTTTTTTAAGGTTAAAGAGTATTCAAAAAGGATTGAAATATATCAACAGCAAATTCTTAATATAACCATCAGAGTGGAGCATATGGAACAGAGCAGCATATCTTACACAGAACTGGACTTCCAGTTACTGAAAGTGGAAATCAGTAACCTAGAAAAGCTGGTCATTCAGCTGAAATCCAGTGTTGTTGGGAGCAATGTCATCATCGATCAAATATATTTGGAGGTACTGCTAGAATCTCAATTAGCCAAAAATGAGTCAATACACAGAATGTCTACTCTCTTTAGTGTTTAGGTTGGAGAAATGTAGCCTATCTCTACTGCAGCCAGTGGTATTAGTTCAGTATTTCATCAGAACAAATTAAAGAAATGCTTGACCTTAAATTTATTAATGCCTTTTTCCTTAATGCAGAGTACAGAAAAGAAAAAACTCCATCCAAACAAATGGAGTCCTCTTTCTCTTTGCCAGCTCTCTGCCCGGAAGAGATTTTTTTTTTTGCACAGCATTAAGCACATGAACTTATTAAATTATTATAATAAATATGAATTTATTGACACCCATGCTTGAAAGCCTCTGTGCTTTAACTTAGATAATTAAAAAATTAGCTTCTGGTTGCTGGGGCAGTGACCCAATCAATATGAAATCAAGAAATGGGAAAGACTATCACCTTCCCAGTGGACTATAAATCACATTTTCAAAATTGTAATTAATCACTCACCTAGAGAGAATAATTGCTTCGTATGAAAATGAAATATCGTTAGTTTCTCCACTGTCCTCTAGATCATCAAGTAGGTGATTGAGAACACCACTTATCTTTGCAAATAAAATTTCAAGCTACTTTTCAAGACAAGAGTAAGTACTTTCTCACATACAATAGCGTGCACTTGTCTAGGACCTACTAGGTCTAGGACCTATTTTTACACTATGTACAGATTAACACTATTTTGCATTATGTTACAGAGCTGAGTGTCAAAGCAGATAAAACTGATCACATTGCACTGCTGGAAATGTGAGGCCGGCAGAATAGAGTATATTCCTTAAGAATTGTTTTACAGCATCTTCTGTGATGCAATTAAACCTGCCTACAAATATCTACAAAATAAAGTTGACAGGAATATAAAATTTTCTTCTTTTTTTTATTTCCCCCCCCCTTAGATCACAAATCTAACTATAATGGTAAGTGAACTAGAATCAATGGACAAAAACAATATCCTTGCAATACGTCGACAAGTTGCATATCTTCAGAATCAATTGAGAGAGTGCGAAGAGAGCAAAAACAAAACAACAGCACCCCCTTATTTCCCACCAGGTAAGCATTTGTCTTGTCATGAGGAGCAATATTAGAAACGATTGTAATGATACTATCCAGTCTTGACAAATTGAGCAGGCAGCTACTAATCATTCATCAACAGGTTCAAAATGAAAAAGAGAGCAGGAAACAAACTCTTGCAGACACATTAGTTGGTTTCAGCTGGAAAAAGCTGTAAAATCCCTCTCACCTGGCATGTGAAAAGCAAGTCTCTTCCCATACCTTCTACTTTTTTTTTCCAATTCCCTTCCCTTTCCTTTTTTTTTTTTTTTTTTTTAATGTGGGAATCTGCGTTTTTTTCAGACCAGCTTTGATTTCTAATGGTTCCTGTGAAAGCGACCTATGTCATGTCATGGCAATTTTGTTTTAAAGTTGCTTGAGAATTTATGAGCAACAACTGATGTGCCAAAGCTGATGGTATATGCAAACTCAGAAAGGTAGATTTGCATGATTACTTTTGCTTCACAGGCGAAAGACTCTTCTTCTAAATCAAAAGGTCAAGAACCTTGAGGGGGGAAACCTGGCTTCAGGGAAATAAGTGTGAGTTTTCTTATTGATTTCAATGGAAGTAGGCTTTACTCTTTATAAAAATAGGAGATATTGTGTTTTGGAGGTTATATCTGTGGTTCCAAAAGCACACTTCATAATAGAATTGTAGAATCATTATGGTTGGAAAAGATCACTAAGATCACCTAGTCCAACCATCAACCCATCACCGCCATGCTTACTAACCATGTCTCTCAGTGCCACCTCCAGGAATGATGACTCTACTACCTCACTGGGTAGTCGATGCATTATCACTCTTTCTGAGAATAAGATTTTCCTAATATCTAACCTGAACCTCTCCTGGTACAACTTGAGGCCATTCCTTCTCATCCTAGAAAGCACAAACTGTTTTCACAGGGCATGAGGTAATTATCTTACAACTGGAGTAGTTTTTGCCTTGGCCTATGCTCAGTTTGAAAAATCACACTGCAAGTGAATAGCAGTCTGAGGAACTCTGAGCCGATGATATGCTGGAGCAAACTGCTTGGGAACCACAAGCTGAGGTGTCAAACTTTCCACTTGCTAACAGATGGTAGGATTTACCAGGCTGCATTTATCCCCTGAGTATTTTCTATGCGAGGAATTCCTTTTGACAGAGTATTATAAAAGAGTAAGCATTCTATTATACACAATATCTGGGGGAAGAATCCTGCTTTTTCACATAAGCTGACTAGCAATCAGTGAGATTAAATGCAAAGGAACTCATAAAAAAAAATGAGGTGTGCACTGATTTGCACCCACCAGCTTTTACCTCTCATCATTTGGGTCAGCAAGTTCAGGTGTCGTGTTGAAAAGGTGAGAATGTGGGACTAGTAGAAATATAAGCTTCCCATGGGTTAGCAGCATCCCTACTGTGATCTCCTCAGGGCTTTATGGTGGTGCAGGCAGCTGCTGTGCTTCCCTGGCAGGATGCACAAGTATCACCTTGTCTGGGGATCAGGCAGAGAAAAAGCTGAAACAGAAATCTGCACAGCAAAATTTCAAGGCCCCTCTGCTGCTCAGCAAAGGCTTAAAATGCTACAATGGGAAAAAAAAAGCAAAAAAAAAAAAAAAAGCAAGGAAAAAAAAAAGCAAGCAATGTTTTAAAAGTATTTGAAGGACGTCTCACTGATTTATTGTGAGTGACGGTGTGTGGAAAGAAACAGCTTCTTTATCTTCAAGCCTACAGCAAACCTTTGTTTCGGTGGGAAAGTTGCGAGCTCTGGAATAAGAAAGCTGTGTCCTTCTGTGAATGATAGAGGCAGGAGCTGCTTTTAAGCCTGGGTGGCTGACGTGAGCATCTGTGGAGCTTTCACAGAGTAGAAGAGGGAGGTCTGCACTTCACAGTGCAGCTCTGTGCACGGATAGGCAGGTCATGTGCAGAACAGGTCAATAGCTCTGGGGTGGAATAAATGTAACTATATAGAGTGACTGCACTTAGGGACACGGCTTAGTGGGCACGGTGATAGACTGATGGTTAGACTAGATGATCTTGGAGGTCTTCAGTGATTCTACAATTCTATGACTATAGTAGAATTAATTAGTATTGCTTCTCAGGACATGATGATAAGATAGAGTTTATCCGGGACCAAATTGATATTGCTTTAGCATTTTCTTATTCCTGACTGGTGTGCCAGATGTCTCAGGTACCTTTGAATGCTACTGCACTGTGTGGGAGCCATAAAGAACAAAATGATTCCCAGGTTCTATGAATGATAGAATCATTAAGACTGAAAAAGACCAGTAAGGTCATCAAGTCCAACTGCCAGCTCATCACCACCATGCCCTCTAACCATGTCCCTCAATGCCTCATCTCCACTAATGAAGAACACCAGGGATGGTGACTCCATCACCTTTCTGTTCAGCCTGTTCCAATCCTCACCATTCTTTCTGAGAAGAAACCTTTCATAATACCCAAATGGAACCTCCCTTGGTATTTATTTTTTAAGGCCATTACTTCTTGTCCTATCACTAGAACTTCAATAGCTTCAGTGACTTATTGTGAACTGTCACCACCATCTAAGGCATCATCTAAGGATGTCCTTTGGTGTCATTTGTGAGTTCTTCTCATGCCTCCAGCAACTGGAAACTCAGAAGGCTTGGAAAATATGTGTGGGTTGAGGGTTGTCTCTGAGCAGATCCCTGGAGGCGTTCAAGGCCCAGTTAAGATGGAGCCCTGGGCAGCCTGGTGGGTTGCAACCCAGCTCACAGCAAAGTGGTTGGAGCTCAGTGATCTTTAATGTCACTTCCAACCTAAGTCATTCTATGATTCTATGATTCCAAAGGTGGCAGAATGGACTAGCAGACACACTGTGGAGGGCTGGCAAGTCTTCTAACTACTGGAGTTGCCAGCTGTACAGATAACATGAGTGTTGTGTAGAATCAGACCGCTACTAATCCATGCGGGACTGTAATATCGTGACACTGTGTGCCTAACAGGGAGCAAATATTCTCTGGGCAGAGACTCTGTAGAGCAATTTTATGTAGTGCAGACTGTATATGGAACCAAGTGGTTGTAGAACAACATTATTGCTTGGGGAGATGGAGTAAGTATGTGAGAGAGCTGCATTTTCTGGATGGTCACTTTGAAGGCTTTGCATGGATGCTCACACCTCTTGCTTTAAAGCTCTCCAGCACTCATTTGAGCATTTGAACAAAATTTCCATACGTTTTCTCTGCAAGCCTGAATGCCTTGAATTCCTGCCAAACCACTTGGCCTTGCCCTGCTTTTAGTTCATATTATATTTATAATGTTTGTATTAAACTGACTCTTTGTCCTGTTTTCAGACTGCATTTTCTTTCCTCCTTCTTCCTTTCTCCTGCATATTTTGGGTAGGCAATATGAACCAGAGAGAGCTTGGATAATCCCCAAGCTGTCTAAGACTATGAGTCTAAAGGCAAGTTTAATTAAAGCTTCTTGCTTCTCAATGCTGTACAACACAGCTCCTCTGACTCTGTCCCCTAAGGCTTCTGCTGCCTTATTTCCAGAGTGAGCAGCCTCTCCTTCTCAAATAATGTATCTGAGGGAAATCTCTGGTCTTTGTTTGCCCCATCTTCCAACTGGAGATGTGGGTATCTGAAATTGGATCAGTAAATACATAGTTACTCATCCTCATCATCATCACTAACTTCCTTATCTGCAGCAGGGCACAACTTCTCTCTTTTCACCAGTCCAGTGGGAAGAAATATTTATCCATTTGTTTTTCCTTTGTGCTGATTTCATCTGACTGTGTCAGGACAAATATAGAAAGGAAAGGACCTTCTTTGAGGATTCTGAAGCAGATTTTTTGTCACATCTTACTGAAATTATCTGAGAGAGGCAACAGGGAGAAGTGAGTCGAACAAAACTCAAAGGGAAAAAAAAAAAAAAAAAAGAAAGAAAAGAAAAAAAAAAGAGTAAAGCGTTTTCCCCAGCTTTTGTATATTAAGAAATTAAGAATTTCAAGTTAGTGGTGAATAGTTCTCAGCAGGAGGAAGACTTGATGTAGCCTAATCCTGAAACTCAGGCATTCACATTGGAGTTTTAGAACAAATGCATTTTTGCCTTAAATTTTACTACCTACACAATCTCAAGACACCTGTTTTTTTTGGGAGGTGTCGGGTTGTGAAACAAATATATCCATACAGAAAGAGATGCCACCAGGTACCTGAAAGGAGATGGCCCATGCCTTCTCTCCAGGACTGGCTGAACTGCCTCTGGCAACACACTCATGCCTCTGCTGGCCACAGAGGGTGTTGAATTGTTAACTGCCTGAAGGCAGGTCAGAAGAGTTTGAGCCCTTCAGTCCATCCCCGTTTAGGTGCTGTAAACTTATGCCTTCTCTGACTGCAGCTCCCTTTGTCTGAGCCCATGCCCAGTGATGCTGGTGAAAGACTGAGGTGTCTCTGGGTTTTCGTGTTACTGAGACATAAATGGCAAAGTTAAGTTCTTCTCTGTGCAGCTCTGCCTCCTGTGTCTCCAGCCACAGTAACAGCCAGTAACAGCTCACATATCTAGATGCAGTGGGTCATCTGCTGGGAGAGAAGGATACGCATCTGATGCATGGGAGCACATAGGAGAATGAAGCACCAGCCTGCTGATGGTCTCTGTTCCCCTAATGGGAGTTCCTATAAATGTGGGTTCCACATGTGTGGTCCCTTCCTTTCTGCAATTACATGCAGCTACTTGCTTGGAGAAACAAGATCCAACAGCGTGTTTTGCGCATGCTCAGTTCTGCAGCCCATCAGCCAGGGAAGTGAGGTTCTTTTCAGTTGTGACTTCTGAATGACAGCTCCTTTTCTGATGAATCAGAAGGATTAGTAAGCAGCTGAGCTGAGATACTGGTTCTTTATGCAGGGAGCAGTAGATACCTGTGTGTATGTACATGTGTTAGCCCTTCTCTCCTCTATTTGCTACACAGGCATGAAACAAGGGAAGGTGAAAATACCAGGACTTAATTTATCAATAGCCTAGAACAGTCAAAAAAGGAGTTAAAGACATGAAAGTTTGCATAATGCATATGAGTTTATTTCAAGTACCTTCTAATATTTACAAAATTACATGACACTTTGTTTCCTTTGTGCGTTTTTTCCCCACAAGATCCAGACGGGGGGGCAGGGTTAGGCTGAATAAACAGCAGTGAGTTCTTCTGAACCCGTGCAGAAGACAAATCACCCCCTGACTACCACTGAGTTTTCTGGTTAAAAAAAGTAATAAATTCTGGGAGAGTTTTCAAGGAAATCAAAATCAAGCACATTCTGCATAGAAACCTCAGACAATTTTTGATGTCATTAAAACAGAACATGCTTCTAACTTTATTTTAATAATTCATTGTTTCATAAATAAAAACCAAACAAGTGTTCAGCAGAGAGATCTCTTTAAGGGAAGAAATAATAATTTATTATTTCTTTTGTAAAAAAAGGTCTCTCTGCTGAACACACGTTTGTTTTTTATTTATGAAACAATGTATGAATTATTAAAATAAATCTGGAATAGTGTTCTGCTTAATGACATGAAAAATTATTTGAGGTCGCATATAGATGAGCTTAGAAGTGCTTCACTACCTGCAAGCTTTGGTGCTCTGTTTTTCTAAACAAATCAAGAGATTTGGAGCATTTAATAACCATTTAATTCTGAGATACGTTTATTGTGATTTAATCACTGTAATGTATTCAATATGTCACCAGCTTAAAGAAGCCCTCATGCCGGAGGTAACAATACATAATAGACATATAAGAAAAACACAGCTCAAATTGATTCATGGAGTTGGCAGGCTGCAAGCCATTTTGCACTTTCTGCTTTAGCTTTCTCTCATTGCATGAGCTGAGGTGTAAGCACCTCCAAACATGAGTGCCTGTGCCAAGTGCTGAGGCATTGTCACTAGCATGCCATTTCCAGAGATGCAGCCTGGCTGGCCACACAGCAGTGCCTCCCTGGTGTTCTATATTTGGAAAAGAGCTATCTGCTCCAGGGGCTTATCCTTTGTGAAGCACTTAAGTGCATGTACTCATCTTTTCAGAGCCAGGAATGATTTGCCATGATTCTTGGGAGCATGGAATAATAGAATCGTAGAATGACTGGGGTTGGAAGGGACCTCAAGGATCACCAAGTTCCCACCCCCTTGCCTCAGGCAGGGCCACCAACCTCCACATTTAATACTAGACCAGGTTGTCCAGGGCCCCATCTAACCAGGGACAGGGCATCCACAACCTCTCTGGGCAGCCTGTTCCAGCACCTCACCACTCTCTCTGTAAAGAATTTCCCCCTGACATCCAACCTAAATTCTCCCTCCTTCAACTTAAAACCATTTCCCCTTGTCCTGCCATTATCTACCCTTTCAAAAAGTTGACTCCCTTCCTGTTCATAGGCTCCCTTTAGGTACTGAAAGGCTGCAATGAAGTCACGCCACAGCCTTCTTTTTTCCGGGCTGTGCAAGCCCAGCTCTCTCAGCCTGTAAAGTAGAAATGTCAAGTGACTGGAAGGAGGGAAGGAGTGTTCAACCAAGGTCATCACATATTCCAGCTGAGAGAATCTCAGGAATTAAATTGGCTGGGATATGACACGAGATTGTTTGCAACATGTGTTACCCTCTCTGCTGTAACCTAGGCACTCAATCATGCAGGCTTACTCTAGGGTTCAGTGCTGACCCCAGGGGAGTTGCCACTGTGGTATAATGTGGGGCATTATTTCTGCACACTGATTTATATTTAATACAAAGATGCTTCCCACCTTCCTCACAGACTGAGTGAATGCTGAAGGCAAATCACATGTCCACACAAGTCATGAGTGCAAGTGAGCACATGGCTGTGAGGGGTGAGGGTGTTAAGTAGTGGAAAGAGGCAAATGGTACATTTTGAGAAAGGAGGAGACATGGAGAGCTTCATTGCCCAAATAGACTTTCCACACTGACACAACTGTTATGCACTTGCCTGGACAATCAGACTACAAGTGTATCCTTGTTCCAGACAAAGGGCACCTTCTCCTACCTCTCCAAAAGATCTTTTGGCATTTGCAATGGTTCATTTTTCACAGTATATCTTAGGTGGACTCTCTGCACATTTCTACTTGTAGACTAAGACTAGGATGTCTTTGAATGCAAGATACCACACAGGCTTTTCCTGGCAGTTTTCAACTTATTTTCATAATTATACTCCACCCTTTGGTAGGAATGGTCAGCTTTGATGGCAAGAGATAAATTTTGCTCTGTTGTTTCTCTCTTTTTTTTTTTTTTTGCTCTGAGACATAGGTTATATGCTAGATGTTCCCTCATAAGACTGTGTTTATAACCAGCAGCTTTCACATTCATTCAGGTAGTAAGCAATCATGACATAACACCCAGAGAAATTCTTAAAAAACAAAAGATAAGTTTGACTTTAGTTATTGACACCACAGTTGGTGGTACATGAAGGTTCTGTGCTGTGAGGCATTCTTAACACCAAACAGTTGTGCCATTAATTGTTGGTTAATTGAAATATGAAGCTTGAGCCTATTCTAGTGGTAGATATTCCATCTTTAAGGAGAAAGGCTGAGCGCCTCACTGAATTGGGAAACCTCAGATAATCACAAAAGCATAGAATTACTGAGGTTGGAAAAGTCATACAAGATCATTCAGCCCAAGTGTTCGCCTACCACCAGTATTTCCCCTCTAAAGCATGTCCCTTCGTACAACATCTAAATGTTTCTTGAATATCTCAGAATACCATTAAGCCTGTGAACTAGTTTCAGTCACTTGACATTTCCACTTCCACTCCCACAGGTGGAATACCTTTACAAAGAAAAGTGTGGAACCCTTTTGTGGCAGTTGTATAGAATGCTAATATTTACACTTGAAAAAAGTCTGCTGGCTTTGCCAGTGGCAGCTTTGGACTTAGCAAAGGTGCATAAACATTTCTGAGTGGAGAATTTTTTCTACCAGTGGCTGATAATGCTGAGAGTTTGTCAGGAAAAAAGGATGTCACTGATATTCATTAAGAATAAAGTATTTACTATAGATGCTTTTAGAAATTTTTGTTCCAAATGCTGTTCATCATCATTGAATATTCCAATTTGTGGTTTGTTCCTATGAAATGGATGGCTGTGGAATAAATCCTATTCATCCCAAAAGCATGTATATTCTTTAGGAGCAAAAAAGTAGAATATTTTGGATGGCAAAATGAGAAAAAAAAATATTTCCATGTTCCTGGAGATGGCTTCATAGTTGACGTATGGAAAATAATACTGTTCTGGTACATATAATCACTTCTTGAAGCTAGCCCCTCTTTGGAATTGCTTCATGTGAAATCTAGGACCGAAGACTATCTACATTTCCTAGGCTGTAACTGATACTGTTTGCAGGTTTATTTGAGGGCCTGAGGTAGAAGGCACCATGTGATGCACTGTTTCGTAACTGTGATTCTGACAGTAGAATGCTCATCTGGAATGGTGCCTTGGAACTGCTACTGCTGCTTCTCCTTCCTACCCCTCCTCAACAAAATACACAGAAATCAGATGCTCCTCTTTCCCATCTTGCACAGTCTCCATTCTACTGAATTAGAAAATAGCCTAAAATGCTTCTGAAATTGCATTTACCAAGGGATTTCCAAGTGCACCACACATCAAATCTGTCCCCTGTCTGGAATGATGCAGTAAGTACTTAATTTCTGCAAATTAATCCTGGTTGAGGCTGAATGTTCGCTGTCTTTTTTTTTCCTCTCTCTTTCTTTTTCTTCTTCTTTTTTTTTTATTTTTTATTTTTCCCCTCACAATATTCACTGTAATTACATGTACTCCATTTTTTTTTTTTTTTTAAATCAACTTTCTAAGTCAGCTTGAAACACTCCTTGGTCCAAAAGGAGCTCTTTTACACATGAAATTATGCATTTTTGTCTGTGCTTTGCCATAGAGCTATTCCCTAGTAAGCATGCTGTAGAGACTATGTTGAGCAAAACCTCTCTCTTAATGACAACATTTGGAAAACCTGTTTTTTCTCTTCCATTGCAGGTAGCTGCATTCACCGTGGACTGCTGAATGTTAGCCAGCCCTACGTTGCAAGGCTGAACTGGAGAGGATCTTCCTACAAATATGGTTCCTGGGGTAGAGATTATTCTCCCTCCAACCCTGAGGAAGAGATCTATTGGGTTGCACCACTGACCACAGCTGGGAGATATTTTGACTATTTTAGGATTTATGGCTCTTTTGATGATTTGCTGCTGTATAATCCAATGTATGAAAGAAAACTATCCTATGGGGAAGGAAGTGGTGCTGCTCTTTACAATAATTTTTTGTACTATCATGTTTATTCTTCATCAAATATAGCCATGTACGATATACATACAAACAAAGAGGTTGTGCGTAAGGCCCTTCCCTCTGCTGCTGTCAGTAACCGTTTCTCATATGCAGGTGTATCGTGGCAAGACATAGACTTTGCTGTGGATGAAAGTGGGTTGTGGGTAATATATTCAACAGAAGATAGCCTGGGCAACATTGTGATTAGCAAACTCAATGAGACCACACTTGATGTGCTAAATACTTGGCAGACAAGACAGTACAAGCCATCTGTTTCCAATGCTTTCATGTTATGTGGCATTCTGTATGCCACAAGGACACTGAGCACTAGGAAAGAGGAAATCTTCTACACGTATGACACAAGTACTGGCGAAGAAGGTCATATTAGTATCATCATGGATAAAAAGTTAGAGACAATGCAGAGTCTTTCTTATAGCCCCACAGACCACAGATTGTATGTTTACAATGATGGTTACCTTCTAAGTTATGATATAACCTTTCAGCCTTAGTATCTCAGTGACACAAGCATTCCATGAAACTGGCAGCAGCTGAAATAAGAGATCTGATATGCCTTTAGACAATGCTATCAGCACTACAGGTTTTGTCTAGTCTGAGGTACTGTGATTCTGGATGTTACATACATTGCTTTGATTACTCTCGTTTAAATAATTGACCACCTTGATCAGTTGAATTAATGGCATCATGCTTGGCAGTACTGGGTTTTGATTGGTGCTTATTGGTGCTTGGTGCTTTGCAATTGTCCTGCCTCTGAAGGCAGATTTACAGTGTAGATTTAGTACATTTTGCTCATGGGAATTGATGGGCATAGGCTATTTGCTGACTGAGAAGCCAGTTAACACTGATGGGCACTTATGTAACGCAGACATCAAGACTGGCACTCAGAAACCAAGAATGAATTTCCACTGAACTTTGTCAGAGTGTACTGAGGCCTCAGCAATTTAATAGAAGCTTTAAAATAGTGTAGGAAGCAGGACTTGATCTGAAGACAGCCACCCAATTCTTGGGTGGATGAAGAAGAAGCTGGGCTCAAGGCTTCAGGAGCCATACTGTAGGTAAGGAAGAAAAGGCACTGGGGCTGAGACAGCACAGAGCTCACTGTCCTTGCCAGAGCTGATGCAGTGGGGCAGCTGCCATGCCTGTGGCTGCCTCCCAGCACCTCAGCCCTCTCCCAAACTGCCAGAGCACCAAGCAGGCTTCCTGGAGTGACTGTGGGGCCAGAATTGTAGCACTGTTTTTGCTGTCTTCTCTTTCCCATTTGTTGCTCTTAGCAACTCCTTGTGCAGAGGTCTGGGCTTAGGGATGATCTTACTGCAGTCTAGCCATGTTTTGTGGTCACCATGGCTCCACTTTCCTGGCAGTGCAAGAAACACTTTTCCTTTCCTTTATGCCCTTGTAAGCTGTTTCAAATCCTTCTGTTGACTTTATTGGCCACAGCCCAATTATATATATACCATGCATTGCCATGGAATGACAGAAGTGTTATTTAATGTGCCTTTATTCAGCAGTTTTGCCATTCTGCAATTGGATTTCTGAGAGCCTTGTTACTGTAGGGTCCAATTCATTCCATGTGTAATTCTGTCTTACAGTAAGGCACTGGTCTTGTGGAAAACAGAAGTCTGGTCAAACTAGTTGGATATGTGTTTGTTATATGTGGCTGATGTGTAATGGTTTTTGAATGTGTGTACTGTATCAGTGTCTTACCTTCATCATGTCAGAAAACAAGCCAAAATACTGAAATTCAGAAGTCTATGATGAAGAAAGCAGTTTATGTCATTCATTTACTTTCGCTACCTTTGCAAACATGCTTGTGTCTTCTGATAATCAAAAGCAATACATATGCAAATAACTAGTTTTATTTTAATTAAAAAATATTTCAAAGAATCTCAGCTGTACTGTAGTCATGTGAAACTCCTGTGACAAGAAGACAACTTCGGGGATGCAATGGGAAGCCAGGCTCACTAAATGAGTATCATTGCACTCAGTTGGGCTTGATGTGCTCACATAGCTCCAGCAACAACACCAAGGTGTGAATCAGTATGTCAACAAGTTCATGAGAGGGGTTTTATTTCCCTACACTGAAATATGTTAGATAGTTAGGGTAGCATTTCTCCAGCAAGCTGAGATGTTACTGGAGATGTTAGACACTGATGAACTGATGACAAGCTTTCAAGCCAGGTGCTGCTACTTATCAGGTATCAGCATCTGTTTCTTGCAAACCTGTGAAATGAATTTGAAAGCCATGGAGGTGTTGATGCAGTAATCTGAACAGTCAGCACTGGAAAGGCTGCTGAGTGAATAATCCATAGAAACTCCTGTAAGGCTTTGGCTGTAAAAGAAATGAGAAAACACTGCAAAAATAAATAACCAAATAAACAAATTCCCTCCACATCTCTGTGTGTCACGGAAGCTGAGCAGCGTTTAATTTATGATTGAGAAACACTGGAGGCACAAACCTTGAGGTTCCTCAGCTCGCTTCTTATAGGAGTGAGTTGGTGTTAGCATGAATGTGACTGATTTGGCTAGTGAACTGCCATTCATGCTGTCCTTCATGGGTTGGCTATTGTGTTCTGACCTTCTCCTCTTTGGAAAGAGCGTGTCTGGATCAGATGCTTCCATGGTGGTAATGAGATAGGGATGTGATAGATTCCTGTCATACTCTGTTGTGGTATGACCAAGACCCAGTGTGACCTGGCACTGGGCTCCAGCTGGGGCTTGGGTGATGTGGCCCAGAGGTAGCAGGATGGTGACAGCTGTCTCCTGTGTACAGCACCACATCACTGCAGAGATGAGACGAGACGTGAGCAGACGAGATGCTTGTCGCTCAGGACTAGGGGGAAAAACAGTGTCTTATTGCATTCCTGTTTCTTATTCCATTCCTCTGAATAAGAAAGTGGGCAGGCGAGGTAGGAAACCGGCATGGCTCAGCAAGGACCTGCTGAGAGAACTGAGGGCAAAGGGGTGTACAAGCTCTGGAAACAAGGCTGTGTCACCTGGGAAGAGTACAGGAATGCCGTCCGGACTTGCAGACGTGGGATCAGGGAAGCCAAGGCGCAGGCAGAACTGAACTTGGCAAGGGACGTGAAAAATAATAAGAAAACCTTCTACAGGTACATTGCCCAGAAGAGACAGGCCAAAACGCGCGTACCTACTTTGGTAAATTTAAAAGGAGAACTGGCTTCAACAGATGAAGAGAAAGCTGAGGTGCTGAATGAGTTCTTCACCTCGGTCTTCACTGGTGGCCAGGATTCTAGTCTTTTTCACGTCCCTGAACCCTGCATCACCAAACCTCTATGTGGGGACCAAGGAGGTAAATCCCTCCCCACTGTAAGGGCAGAGCAAGTCCGAGAGTGCCTCCTTAGACTGAATGAATACAAGTCTATGGGGCCAGATGGCGTGCATCCCAGGGTCCTGAAGGAGCTGGCTGAGGTGGTTGCCGAGCCGCTCTCCATCATATTTGAGAAGTCGTGGCTGTCAGGTGAGGTCCCGAACGACTGGAGGAAGGGTCATGTCACTCCCATATACAAGAAGGGGAGCAGGGAGGACCCGGGGAACTACAGGCCGATGAGTCTCACCTCCGTGCCTGGGAAGATCATGGAACAGATCCTCCTGGACAACATGCTCGGTCACATAAAGAATGAGCATGTGATCCGAGACAGCCAGCACGGCTTCACCAAAGGAAGGTCATGCCTAACTAATCTTGTGGCCTTCTATGATGGAGTGACGGCATTGGTGGACGAAGGGAAGGCGACCGATGTCATTTACCTGGACCTGAGCAAGGCCTTTGACATGGTCCCCCACCACATCCTCATCTCCAAATTGGAGGGAAGTGGATTTGATGGGTGGACGACCCGATGGATAAGCAATTGGTTGAAAGGCCGCAGACAGAGGGTGGTGGTCAATGGCTCTATGTCCAGGTGGAGGCCGGTAACAAGTGGTGTCCCCCAAGGGTCTGTCTTGGGACCGGTGCTCTTTAACATCTTTATTAATGACATCGATGAGGGAATTGAGTGCACCCTCAGCAAGTTTGCTGACGACACCAAGCTGAGTGGTGCGGTTGATACGGTGGAAGGAAGGGATGCCATTCAGAGGGACCTCGACAGGCTGGAGGGCTGGGCTCGGGTGAACCTAATGAGGTTCAACACGGCAAAGTGCAAGGTTTTGCATTTGGGCCGGAGGAACCCCAGGCACCCGTACAGGCTGGGAGGAGTGGTCCTTGAGAGCAGCTCGGCAGAGAAGGACCTGGGGGTCCTGATGGATGAGAGACTGAACATGAGCCAGCAGTGCGCTCTGGCAGCTCGAAAGGCAAATGGGATCCTGGGCTCCATCAGGAGAGGGGTGGTCAGCAGGGACAGGGAGGTGATTGTCCCTCTCTACTCGGCTCTTGTGAGGCCCCATCTGGAGTACTGTGTCCAGGTGTGGAGCCCTCAGTACAAGAAAGACATTGAGATTTTGGAAAGGGTCCAGAGGAGGGCGACTAAGATGATCAGGGGGCTGGAGCACCTCCCCTATGAGGACAGGCTGAGGGAGTTGGGCTTGTTCAGCCTGGAGAAGAGAAGGCTGCGGGGTGACCTCATTGCAGCCTATCAATACCTGAAGGGAACCTACACCCAGGAGGGGAGTAAACTCTTCAAAAGGGCTGACAACAGCAGGACTAGGGGAAATGGATCCAAGTTGAAGGAGGGAAGATTTAGGTTGGATGTTAGGGGGAAGTTCTTTACTAGGAGAGTGGTTAGGCCCTGGAACGGGCTGCCCAGGGAGGTTGTGGATGCCCCGTCCTTGGACGTGTTCAAGGCCAGGTTGGATGGGGTCCTGGGCAACCTGATCTGAATGTGTATGTTTGGTGGCCCTGCTAGGCAGGGGGGTTGGAACTACATGATCCTTGAGGTCCCTTCCAACCCGGGTGATTCTGTGATTCTGTGAAAAAAGAAACATCTCTGCATTTAGAAAACCTTTAAGTATATCGCATGGAGCGGCTGGCTCAGGCAGAGAAAGGCTGAGATTGTCCTTTGATTTTGTCCTGTCCCAGTTCTTCTCAGGCAGTTGGTGCCAGGATGTGGCAGGGCCTTCCTGAGGCTGGGCACTATGGGGACTCCCCATAGGAATGTTAGGGCAGAGCCTAGTGAGCAGAACCCATTCCACAGCCCCAGCCAGCAGTAGGGCACGTCCATGTAGCTGCTCAGAGGACATGGACCTGTGGCAAAGCTGGGCAGGGCTGTGGGGAACTGGAGCCTAACCCTGCTGCAGCTTCACTGGAGTGGGGACAGATGGCTGTGGTGGTGACATGGGAACTGGTCAAGGCACGGATGACCCTGGGCATGAGCAGGGACAGCCAGGCCCATTATTACCCCCCTGGCCCTGGCAGGGAGCAGTGCTTCTCTCAACATTTTAAAAGGCTTTACAGAATTGTAGAAAAACCACTGTCATTTTAAAAAATAAAGGCACAGAATGATTGTATTCCAGCTCTTGGCTTATTGATTTGGCATCCCTCTGTGGAGGTTTTGGGGAATATAAACAACATTGAATGTAAATATTACCTGCCAGAGAGCCTGGAAGAGAGGACATCTGTCTGTATAGTGGCATGGTGAACTATAGCACAGGGACTCCAGTGTAATTTTGTTGATTAGTGGTTTTCATGCCACCTGACTCCCAGCCCCTAAGTGAGGGGACAAGGCTGTGGTCTGTGCAACAAGCAAACACACAGAGGGAGAGCACTGCCTTCTGTAAACCATTCAGAGCACTTCAAGAAGAGGGAGTAATACATCTTTTCAGTGTTTCCCTTTGACTGGTCCTTTCAGGTCCTGGGTGAATGTGGTTCAATACTGCTAAAATTAAAGCATGATCTTGAACTGGCCTTTACGCACAGCCTTGGGCAGGCTCCACTCTTTGTACCCATTGCCACTTCTCTTGTAGACAGTGTTACTCCTGCATTGTCTGGGAGGTGTTTCCTCCCCTTCTTCCTCCTTTGGCATGTTTCCCAGCACTGTCTGTTTCTATGTTGGTGACTCTATGCCATATCTTTGACATGGCTTTTGCCTGTAGTGACACAAATTTTCCTGTGAGCCTTTTCACCTAGGCTTTCCTGACACCCACTGACCTCATTCCCCTCTGGTCTGTTCAAAGATAATGTCACGGATTTGACCAGATCAATCTATGTCCGTGACAGGGGTGACAGGCCTCTGCCCTCCCCCCCCCCACCCCAGTCCCACAAAAATGGGAAGGAAGGAAGGGAGGAAAAGAGCAGCGGCAACAATCTATGGAGGAAAACTTATTTTACTATAATGTTGGAATACAAGATAACACAATAGATACAATTTAATTGCAATTGAGATTAATAAATCAGACAAGATGAGAGAGAGAGAGTTCCCGGGACCGATTCAAACCTGAAAAGCTTGGAACGGCTAGGAAAGCACCCTCCAGCACCCACTGCCAGGCAGCAAGAGAGCGCCCCCCCACCCGGAAGGGCCAGATCCCGTGACTGCTGTAATGTACAGGGATAGGTACTTGGAATTGGAGCAGTGACACTTTAATGCCCCGTACACTACATGATGTTTTGATATGGAATACTGAAACCCAAAAACAAAAACAAAAAAAAACAAAAAAAACAAAACAAAAAAAAAAAAAACATAGAACCATGACAGATAACAACAAATTCACCCTCACCTTTTGCAGTCCTTGTCCCTCACTTTCCCCTACCGCCAAGCAGGTTAAATGCAAACTCCTTTTCCTTTACCCTAGAATTTTCACATCTTTTCCTCCTAACTACACTGTTACCTAAGTGCTTCCTCCTTTGCTGCCTATATGATGCCAGTCTCCTTCATTCACTTGTTCTCTAGCCACACACTCTTCCCTTTTTCCCACAGCGACACTTTCCTCTGTAGTGCCCTCTGCAAACAGATCTATCTAGCACCTTGCCTGAGCTCCTTCAAATTTCTCACCAAGGTCGACTCCTGTGAAGCTCCTGATAAACTGCCAGCTGATTACAGCTAACTTGTTGCCTTCAGTAGGTGACTAGTATTTATTTGCATCATGTATTCAATTAGCTGGCACATGGGAGTATAAAGTTGGCACATACAAACTCTCTTATTATTCATTCCCGTATGTCACTCCCTCACTTTCTGTTATACTCATATCTTGTCTTAAGTGGAGATTGTATGTTCCTTGAGGAAAATACCTATATTTTAACATGAGGTGGTACAATGCCAAACACAATGGGCTGCTACCTTTCTTCTCTCTCCTAGGCACTTCTGAGCAACAAACAATAAACAGCAGCAATATCTGGCCAGGGATTGTTGCATGCATCTGTGTTTTTGTCTGAATTTTCATGCACACTACTACGTGCGCTGCATATAAATTGGCTTTGAAAAGTAGGCGAACAATATGCTTGCTGACAACTGTGTAAACATTCTGCTGGAAACAGTGTTTCAGTATCTATCTGCAGATACAATATGGCTACAAAGATTTCCTAAATTTGTATATTCTGGGATAGGATTGCTTTTTCTCCAGTAAATATTAGATTGCTTTCCTTTCCGTCTTTACATTTCTATATCTGCATGATAGTTGCTCCCTGAGAGCTGAAGACCATCAGCACAAGTGTGCTGAGCCTGCAGCCACGGTCTTTTTAGTACTCCCAAACAACTTGTGATGTTGAAGTACCAGAACTTCTGCTTCTTGTAGGGTGAAGTCTTGTTTGTAGTCAAGCAGGGTTTGGGGAGATTAGAACTAAAGAATCACAACGTTACATTTAGTAACAGTGAGCACGTGTGAGGCCAAATGTGTGTGTCTAGCAGGAATCCTGCCTTCCTCTCTGTTTGCTGGGTTGCTGCCAGTTTGCAAGCTGTTAACCACGTACAGGGAAGCAAAGCTGTATGGACAACTGTTCTTGTGAGTCTTCAGGGAATGGCTTCTGCCACTGGCCTACATTCTACAGGCCAGTTGGAATGTACTTGGCATTGTGCCATAGGTGATGGCAAAGCTGGCTGTAAACCGTTGCTCTTCCTCAGCAGTGAGGCTGGAAAGTGGTCAGCAGTACAGCAGCTCCCAGACTTGTTTATCTTCTGCCTGCTGCTTGTGATTCCTAGGGAACAGCAGGACCCAGTCTTATCCCACAGAAATCTCTGACTTCAGTAGACCTGCTATGATAGGGAAGGAAAGAGACAGGCAATGCTACTATGTGGCTATTGGATCCAATGATGACAGGAGGTGTCTCTTCAACAAGAATCTAAGTACAGAACTTCTGGCTGGAGCTGCGCAGAAGAGTGGAAGAATCCTAGACAGAGATCCCAGGAGATATCTTTCTCCATCCTTCTGCTTGAAGGATCAAGCTGCATCACGTACGTCTGAGCTGCCCTTGACAGCTGTTTGTGTAATCTGTTCTTTAAAATCTCAAATGTTGGAAATGTGACAGTCTCCCTAGGTGGCCTCTTTGAGCACTTAACTACCCTCAAAACTAGGAAATTTTTCATAAATCCTATCTGCTGCAAATTAAGCAGATTTTAAAGATAAGCATGACTGCTGCTCAGGCCATAGGCTCAGCTGCCTCAGCATTCTGTGTATTGGAGCAGGACAAAGATGCAGTGACAGTCTTTATACATGACTTTATTAACCTGGACCTTGGAAATATATATATATATATTTGTCTGTCTGCAATGGATTGAAAGACACACTTAACTCTTATCTGCATAAGAACCATTTACATATAAGAAAATGCTTTTCACATATGGACAGTGTTCTCTCATTTCCAGATCATAGAATAACAGAATAATAGAATGGCTTAGGTTGAAAAAAACTTAAAGATTGTTGAGCTCTAAGGAATCAAGAAATAGAGAAACAAAAAGGAGGCTAAAGTTGTAGCCCAAGCAGAACATGGAGAATTCCAAGGTCTACTGCTGTGCCTAATGTTCATGAGTGGTATGTATGGAACAGGCTTAAGCTGTATCCATTACAGCAGAAAGACCTGGGATTCCCTTTTCATCAGAGAGACTCAGCAGAAGTAGCCTGCCGTTCTCTTTTAGGCTCCAGAGATATTGCATTCCTGCCTGTATAGTCATACAGTTTCTGGGGGAGAGGTGGAGAATTTGCAGCCAAACCCTGCACCCAGCTCCTGTGTTGTTCCCTTCTGATACTGTTGTAGGAGTGGAGGCCTATGTGGATTTGTACATGATTTGGCTGTAGCCACAAATGTCTATGAGACTTCAGCCTTTGGCATTTCTTTCTGGCAATCTGAGCTTGACAGTTGTTATGCATCTTCCTTTTAGAAGCTCAGGTCTCCCTGTATTGCATGGGAAATCAAGGATATGTCTGTGCCTGGTGGTGCAGCTCCTTATAATGGCACTTGAGTGCTGGTCCTAAGTAGATAAGATGTAAAGTTGCCAGTGCCTCTTGCACCAAAGGCAGAGATCTCTCTGCTCTCTTCCATTTGGCAGAATAGACAGCTTTTTGAAGGTAAAAAACTGGATAGCTTTTTTAGCACGCTGCTAAAATGAGCACTTGGACAGCAGGCTATGTTAATGTGACTATTTACTTCCTGAGCCTTTCCTCTGTGCTCGCCACTCTGCAAACAGAGGTGGGAACACCTTTCGTGACTCTACCTGATGGGCCATAGCCTTGATAACCTGCAGGTTTCCTGGCTAATTTTGCATGCATCCGTATGACTCAAAGATTTATCTCCTGATATGTAACCAGGACAGGCCAAAGAAAACTCTGGAAAGACAGAGGTGGTGTAATTGCCTGTGTGAGGGAAGATCAGCATTAGAAAGATTGGCATAAGAGAACTTAGATATTCATGTTTATGTGGGAAGCACATACACAAGCAGCACAAATCATTACCATCTGTATTATGAACAGATCCCAAAGCATTAACCTGTTCTATTAGTTGCCTGTGCTGGAAATACTGTTTATGTTAGCAAAGCTGAGGTACAAATCCTTCTAATGCATAATGCAGGACATTTTATACATTTGACAGGAAAGCAATTTGAAATGTTTTGAATGGAAACATTCTCTGCTGAATCGTTTTATTGTGATGAAAAATACCCCCAAGAAACAGTGACGTTAAAGACGCTGACTCTTTGGAACTCAGGAAAGTTTGAAGAGATCAAATGCACCTTGTTTTAACTTGTTGCCTGCGCCCCCCTTTTAGGTTTATTTTAAAGAGTGGAGATATTTTTTGGCTCTTTTAAGTGGAAATAATAATGATTAGCTCTTCATATAGTGACTTTTATCTGTGGACCTAGGAGTCTTTCACTAACAGTAATTTAGCAAGGAAACCTCAGTGTAAAGAAGGGGAAAATAAAATAGCCTTCCTCATATTCACGATAGATTCTGTGCCTTTATAAGTGGGGAAGAAGGGAAAGTTAGCTGGAAGTTGTGAAAGATCTTTTTATCTGCAAAGCTTTTCTTTTACATCTCCCCTTTCCTTGAGAAATCTACTGGGGTCTTTTCCCTTCAAGAAACATGACTCCCTTAGAAACGTTGGGGTGCATTCTGTGTAGCTTCACACTGCACCCTGTCACACAGGATAGGAACTGGAATGGGAATTGGTAGAGCTTCTGGCACCGTCAGCTCCTGCAGGGATTTCTTAGTGCAAATCTTTGGGAACCGGATTATGTTTTGGAAGCGATTCTTTCATGTCTTCTTATCAAGGGCCTCTGGGCTTTAACTGTGTGTCTGTTCTCTGTGGGAGATAGAAAGTATTTTCTCTTTCCCTTAGCTCATACTAATTTCTGCTTTTTCCTTTGTAATTCCAGTAAGAGAAGAGACCCAGGAAGATTCAGAGGTGCCTCTGCAGGCACAGAATCAAGATCAGGAAGGACGGCAATTATTTTTTTGTTGTTCTGATCTTCCAGCCTGATGTCCAGAATGTGGGACAATGTTCGCAGCATAAGAACCTGGAGACAAAAAAAAAAAAAAAAAAGGATCTTCTGTTGTTACTTTTTTGTTTTATCCATTGCTACGTCTTCCTTTCTCCACATGGAAAAGTATGAGCAGAGAATTTCTTTCTGTTGCAAAGCAGCTTTCCTATGAGCGTTTTAATATAGCTAGATTTGTAAATCAATGTTTTTTTAAGTGCATGTATTCACCTCCTGGGGATAGAAATGTGTATTCATAAGCAGATTACAAAAATGCATTTTGCAACCCTCCAAAAACAACCTAGTTTTATCTAGATTGGAAGGGAAGTAGAGTTGAGCTCAAATGGCACAAACTGACACTAGTCCACATCAGTGAGAACTTCCTCATCTCTTTCGTATCGATGTAGTGAAGAAATACTCATAGACAGGTTCAAAGCAGAGCAAGGGAGGAAGAAAGCACCTTATAGTTGGTCAGCAGTGTATCTTGGTTCCATGTCCTTTGTTATTTAGTATTATATTTAGTTTCATCTTCCACCATTGGAATTTCTGACTCAAAAACAGGTCATGGATATACATTTTTATAGCTTAGGAAATCATGTGGTATGAGAAATGAATCTGGAAGATATGGGGTAGAAATTTTTCCACTGCCAGCCTATGGTGGGGTATTGGACAGGATGTCCTAAACTGCAGGGTTTCTGGGTTCACAGTCTTCAAGAGCAATAATGCTCAACCAAAGTTCTCTGTCGCTTAAATACTCTATTAAGTAAGATTTTAACACATTTTTCCTTTAAATAACTAGTTTGTATTTACAGCTGGTAAAACAAGTTTGTGAAGTACTTTTAGCAAGAAGTGTGTTATACCCCTAAAACAACAATTTTATTTTATATATTGAAAAACATCATTAATGCACCAAACAGAATTTAGTGGTAGCATCTCTGGAATGTTCCCTTCCAAGCCAATTGTACTTAGAATTGTAGAATCATTGAGGAAGGAAAAGAGCACTAGGTCACGTAGTCCAACTGTCAGCCCATCACCACCGTGCCCACTGACCATGTCCCTCAGTGCCACACCTAATATGGTTCACCTCCAGGAATGGAGACTCCATGACCTCTCTGGATAGCCCGTTCCAATGCGTTACCCTTCTTTCTGAGAAGAAATTTTTCCAAACATCCAACCTGATACTTGATGTCTCTTGTTGAAGGATTACTTTGTGAGTAGTCTACAACAGGATGAAAACCCTCCTGCATTAGTGCACATTGTAAAACCTCCTACTTGAGGGAACAAAACACAAGACAGGAATTACTATAGGTACTAGTAACTGCACTCACTGTGGAAACAGGTTGCTCCAAAGAGCACTGCTTGATTTTAGACATTGCAGGCATGATCAGCAGAAAAGTGGTTAATGTGCTGAGAGCTGAAAAAGAGATGATGGTTAAATGGAGAAAAATTGCCACTTTGTACCTGACTCTTCACAATCCTGCCTTCGTCTGCAGCTGTATTGTGTCATCAAACCATGTGCAATCCATGGGGTTTCAGCTGCATGACTCCCATTAACTTTAATCAGAGTCAGGAGAATAAACTGCTGAGCAAAGCACTCTGAAAATGTACCCCTCCATTCTGAGCAATTATATGACTCTACTTTGTGCAGTGGGGTATCTCTCAGAGGCAGAGCTGAATGCTCTATCATTTCAATACCTGCTCTTTGTGCATAATGATATCAGCACGATTTGCAGCCTGCTGCATACTACAGTTGACAACAGATTTCACTACACAAATGACCAAACAATTGATTTCAGCATTTCTCTACATGAAATAGATACAATAATTCCAGGGAGATAGCAGGCGTGTTCTGTGCATGCATGTGAGATTGTACAGGATGGAAAGGCTGTTTAGGAAAATTCAGTGTTGCTGTCCTTTAACAAAGGTTGTTGCCAGGATACCATCAAGTCATATAAGATAACTGTGGCTGTGGCAGCTCTAGTTTTAAAGAGATATAAGAGCAATCAGAACCAGTACCGCAAATTTCAGGCAGGAGCAGGGGCCAGGTGCAAGGTGACATACCCCTGCTGCCGTATTTACATGGACTATGACAATCACACAGACCTCAGGATGCAAACAGCCCTGGAGCAGTCTGTGAGTTACTGAAAATCCTCATCCTCAATAGTCACTGGCTGAGAGATATGGTTGCCGAGACACCCTGATAGGCAACGAGCACGGAGAGCTGGCATCTAGCCCTCTTGCTGCATATGTACTTCCTGGCTTTTATGCCCAGGCTCAATTGTTCCGGGTAAATAATCATTCTCGTTTACAAATCTGCATTCTGAATAATTTCTTCGGCATTCAAACACGCCCCAACCTTTTACATGACCCTCAAAGTGCAGATAAAACCACTGAGATTTCCTGTGGGAACTTTAAAAAAAAAACACAAACAATAACCGCAAACTCTTCTGAAAGACAGATAAAAATGTGGGGAAAGTTTCATTAGCAGCGAACTCCAGCCCTTTTAGTTGCAGCAGCAGCCATATTTTTTGTTCGGCGGGACAGTTTTTGCACAGATGTCAAGTTTTGCTACTTGAGGAATGTGAAAATGAGAACAGAGTTTTCAATGCATTTGGATCAGTAGGCATAATCAGGTCTCAAGCCTCCCCTTCCTTATCCAGATAAACAGTAATTCTTTACAATGATTTCTGAAGTGTACCATGTTCCCATTTACTTAGACACGCAGTGCATATAGTGGGAACTATTGAAAAGCGTTGTCCTGCATTATCTGAGGGATTTTGAAGGAAATGAAGCAAATCTGCTTTACAATACATTGTTCCTGCAAGGAAGGATCTCACAGAATCTAATCTTTTTTTTTTTTTTTTTTTTCATTCATTTTGTAGTGCAGCCTGCACAACAGAGGCAACTCTTCAGCATCATTTGTATGATAATAGCATTATTTTGTCCCAAATATGGTGCACATCTCAAGGACCTCCGCAGTCACATCAGGGGGATTGTTCAATCCAGACAAGGGGGAGGCAATTGCAGGGGGAAACAAGACCCAGCACACTGAAGTGAATTTCAAATACAACCGTCAAATCAGTACATTACCTTTTTCTGCTTCCATCAAAAGCCTTTTCAGCAAGAGGGACATTTTGCTTCCCATGGAATTTCTGCTGGATGAGAAAAAAATGAGACTGAGTCTCCTGAACATCACCTGTCTGCCTAATCTTGGATGGCAATAGAGTGTTGGGTGGGCAATAAATGCTTAGATTCAAAACAGAGGTCCTTTTCAGTGTGCATGGCTAATTAAAGATCTGGGAAATTTGTGGTGAAGGAGGATGTCACTTAGACTGTAATGTTGTTTAGGTTCAGTGATGTTGAGATGTGTAAGAGTAGGACCTTTTCCCACAGCAGTTACAGATGGGTCAGGGTTCCCTATCCAAAAGCCATGATATTTGAGGACATCTCACATAATCCTAATTTCTCCCATGAGAGTGAGTGAACAAATATATTAATAATTCAAAACATCTGTAGGGTTGGGAGGGTTTTTTTTTCCTTTTGTACTTTCTCTATGATTTATTCAGGGAACCTGGGAAAATCGGCCTCCTCATTCAGACACTACATTGGGCAGCCTAAACATGGCAATTTCAACCTCCCAGGTGCCAGTCAGAACACTGCCTAGGCTTCCAGGAGTGAAACTAAGTGCTGTAATGGGTAGTTTTGTTTTAGCACAGCAATTAATTTGGCATGAGTACTTTAATTACAGAACCATGTCGTGAGTGGTGTTCCGCAGGGGTCGGTGCTGGGGCCTGTCCTCTTCAATATCTTTATTGATGACCTCGATGAGGGCATCGAGTGCACCCTCAGTAAATTCGCAGATGACACCAAATTGGCTGGAAGTGTGGATCTGCCTGGGGGTAGCGAGGCCCTACAGAGGGATCTGGACAGGCTGGAGAGCTGGGCTGGAGCCAATGGGATGAGTTTCAACAAGGCCAAATGCCGGGTCCTGCACTTCGGCCACAACAACCCCAGGCGACGCTACAGGCTTGGGGCGGTGTGGCTGGAGGACTGCGTAGAGGAAATGGACCTGGGGGTATTGATTGATGCTCGGCTGAACATGAGCCGACAGTGTGCCCAGGTGGCCAAGAAGGCCAATGGCATCCTGGCTTGCATCAGACACAGTGTTGCAAGCAGGAGCAGAGAGGTGATTGTTCCCCTATATTCAGCACTCGTGAGGCCGCACCTCGAGTACTGTGTCCAGTTTTGGGCCCCTCACTGCAAGAAAGATATTGAGGCCCTGGAACGTGTTCAAAGAAGGGCAACAAAGCTGGTGAGGGGTCTGGAACACAGGCCATATGAGGAGAGGCTGAAGGAGCTGGGAATGTTCAGCCTGGAGAAGAGGAGGCTCAGGGGAGACCTTATTGCTCTCTATAACTTCCTGAAGGGAGGTTGTAGTGAGCTGGGGGTCGGCCTCTTCTCTCGTGTCATTAGTGATAGGACCAGGGGGAATGGTTTCAAGCTACGGCAGAGGAGATTCAGGCTGGACATGAGGAAGTATTACTTTTCAGAAAGGGTGGTCAGGCACTGGAATGGACTGCCCAGGGAGGTGGTGGAGTCACCGACCCTGGGGGTGTTCAAGGAAAGGCTGGATGTTGTGTTGAGGGACATGGTTTAGTAGGAGCTATTGGGAATAGGTGAACGGTTGGACTGGGTGATCTTTTAGGTCTTTTCCAACCTTAGTGATTCTATGATTCTATGATTCTATGATAAATGAAAATCAAATTTACATACTTTCTATCACATGAAAACAACATATTTTATCAAATCTATTATTCACCTACATTTTTGGGATAGCTCTATTTCTGATGTGTGAGCAGACAACTTATATAACGAGCACAGTGTGAATTCAGCTATAAGAAGAATATGACACTTCATTCTCTGTGACTCTTAACACTGTAAAAGAAGGACTGAAAATTCAGCACCGACAATATTTGCGTTAAGAAGGTTGGCTACATAATCATTTTTACTGAATAGATACTAATGTCTATTCAGTAATAATATGAATAGAATCTCAATTTTGACTTCTACAGAAATAATTTTGGAAGCTTTCCTTGAAGTAAAAGTAAAGCACAACTTAATAGATAAAAAAGATAAAGTAAGGCCTAGTCATTCTAGTTTATGCATTTAACATCAGCTTAAATTTCAAGCTACTTGTAAAGCAATCTTAGAGGAAGAAACTAAGTTTTTATAAGGGTATTGTCTATGTAAGCACTTGGGAATGAATTAGTTGTTTCTGATAAACCTCTGAAAATTCATGTAGCCCACCTCTATTTGGTCAGTTGAGTTGGAAAGATAATCTCCCTTTCAAAGTCTTCACTTTTCCATATTTGCTAGTGACTGAAAATATTTGGTAGGATTTCATCTTACACCCAGTAATTCAAGTTTAAATTAGACTCAAGTATCAGCAAGCTGTACTCTATTCTAATAGTCTAATGGAATTGCTTGCTGCCAACTGGTGAGAGTTAGGATCAGAAAGACTATAGACCACTACATTGTATATGTTCCTATAAGAGCAGCTGAGTGATCCATGATTCACGTAGTCCCTTTTTCTCCTTAGTCTAAAAGGGGAAAAAAATCCTCCAAAAAGCAACAATCCCCAAACAGAGAAGTGAAGTATTACTTTATGAAATTTGTTTTAGTGGATCATTAAAAGCTCTGCCTGGTGCAGGTGAGTTGTTTGTATCATGCGATGATACGGACAAGAGGAGAAAAAAAAAAAAGTTTCTAGTGATGTGCACATCGTTTTCTTCATTTTAGTCTAAAATTTAGGCAGGAACATATAGGTAGGAACATATATGTAGAGCCTTTTGCTTTTGGCTGTGCTGCGTTAACTTTGAATACATTGAGGCTTAGGTTCTGAGTCCTTCCTTCTAAAGCTGCCCTCCAGCCAAATAGGCCAGACTTTCTGAGCAGTAGCATTACATGACTAGAGACTCATATGGAGTAAATCCTCACCCCTTTCTCAGCAGCTGTTCTCACCACATGCATGGTGTTTCTCTGCTGCACATGCTCATGGTACCTATGGCCTCCAACATACTCGAGAACCCCTTATTTCCAGAGTGAATTTTCTATTTGACTTTGGTCAAGTCACATTTTAGTTTCCTCATCTGTAAACTAGGGATTATATTGCTGGAGTGAATTGAGGCTAAAATCACTAATGTTTGTAATTTGCGTTGATATTCTTCGAAGGGAGGCAGGCACAATGGAAGTGCAAATAAACTGTTGTGACTGTTTAGTATTTCAGTAAATGGAAAAGCTCTTCAAAGCAGAGTTCAGAGCAAGTACAATAGGATGGAAAATTACATGTGCAGAGCTAAGAAAAACAACAGAAAGGCACGAGGAAGAAATTTTATTGCAGTCGTTCTAGTAATCAATGAGATATGTACATTTATTTTCCAGTATGTATTATAATGTTAGCAATGAGCCTCTCAAGGACAGTCTAAGATTTGGGCAGAATGAGTGAATGCTGTGCACGTGGATGGTGGAACTTGTCATGATTGTCTCAGGTCTGACCAACTCAGGGAGGTAGGTAAGGAAGTCTCTTAGGTGGGGAGGAGCTGCCCAGGTGACATGCCCTGAGAATGAGTTATAAGAACTATTTCCTTGTGGGCAGGTTATTCACACTGATTATTATTGTTTCTTCTCTTCTAAAAATGGGATCTGTAATGATCGTTTCCTAACTGGGATGAGAAGGGTGAAAGGACATTGTGAATAAGACCTCCATGTAAATGCCAAGGGCTGTGGTTGTGGAAATGGCCATTTGGTGGCTTACAGGAAATTAGATCTTCGTAATTTGGTTTCTGCAGAAACAGTTTTCACCACATCACCATTGTCACCTAAATGCTCAGACCTGTTAGTCACATCAGCAAAGATGTCAGGGTGGAGTGAATGTGTACAGTTCCTACAGGCATGACCCCTCAAACTTGGCACTGTAACGTGCTGTGAACTGAAGTCCTTGTCATGTTCTTACACTGCCATTTCTGTCCCTGAGCAAGGCTTCTACATTCCCAGATTGTCACTCTCACACTTTTCGTATTCAGTTAATCCCCTTACAGTGAGAGATGTCACTGAACCAAACCTTGGATGTAGACTATCCTCCATTCCAGGAGATGGATACCAAGTGTAAACGACATGAGCCTAGAGCTTGCAGGCAGTCTGTATAACCAGCAAGATCCCCTTCCCAAGTTGGAATGTTCCTGAAATTTGGTTTGTCAGGTGTATTGCCTAGAAGCAATAACTAAAAGCTTAAGTCTCTCCAGTATAAAATGCACACATAAAAGACAATACTCTTAAGTAGGGTAGATTATACCAGTTCCAGTGTGGTAGGAAGGTGATAGTATGCAATAGGTCATGACATGCACTATTTTTTAATATCTATGTATCAAACAAATGACAAAGAGAAAGACCTTGGGAGGAGAAAAGATGGGAAGAGCTAAAGAATGGAGAGAATAAAGAGAATTCCTAGACCGTAACAGATTCATACCTGAAAGCTGCATGAAGCAGGAGTAGAGTTTAGCTGTCCTGAACAAGGACAGAAATAAAGAGTTATGAAAATATGCTACTACTTTATTTAAATAGCCTATTGAATTCTTTTTATTTTGTGGGATCTTTTTCTTGGAAACTGGGGTCCTTTTGACAGCAAAGGAGAGTTAACCCTCCCTAAAAAGCTGACCCTGCTACAAAAGGGACTGCTAAGAAAAATTGAAAACAGCCTCTTAACAATGGATGCTTCAGTTATACTGCACAACTGTTGGAAAAGCATGTCTCAGAACTTCCAGAAGGCTGCTGCATAGAGCTGAAAAGCGATTAAGGCTGGCAGATCACTGTATAGTTTTGCACTGCCAGTCTTGAGACTGCCTCAGTAATGGTGTGACTTACTCAATACAATATAGCCTTGAAAAGGGACCTCTTGAGCTCAGAAATGCTGTTGTGTAGACCACTCATTTGCCTTGAGGGGATTGTCACAACATTTCCATGGCAATTGCTGTTGTGAGCTGAGAAACGTTCAGAAGGCTGCCATAATATAGAGACTGTGTAGTAGGTACTGACTTATATGTGTATGTATGTGTGTGTGAGAGAGAGAGGGAGCGAGAAAAAATATCTAATGAAAGATCTATCTGACCTACTAATGTAGCTGAACTAGCGGAGGTGTTTGTCTCAGTGCTGTAAAGACCTGTTTTTAGACTAATTTCTGAGCTTTGAGTGGATACATTTGCAGAAATCAGGATTGTTTTGTGAATTATTTGTCAGCAGAAAAAGAAGGCTAAATGCATGAGATAATGTATTCATAATGCATAATTTGACTATTTTAGAAGCAATTATGCTTTTGAAACCATCAGCATAAGCTTAATGCAGACAAAATGGAGCTCTTAGTAGCCCCTCTGAAGCCCTCTTTCCTTCCTCTGCCACTGAACATCAAACAACCATTTTTTTTCTCACCTGAATAATTTCTGCAAATCCCAATGTATCGATCATGCTAAAATCTTTCTGTTTCTTCCTAGGCAATGTAACTAGCATTAGTCTTCCCACCTCCTTTTCCTTTTTATTTCCCAACTCAGCCCTTATCAGTCCTCATTTCAAAAGCCATCACAGCACTCAGCCAGCTCAGGAAGACTTCTGAAAATGTAATGTAGAATAGGTGTAAGATTTCAACGGGGGCCAAATTTTTGTGCAAGCTTGAAGTATACAGCTGTGTAAGCTTAAAAACTTAATAGTAGCACTACTGAGGTGTTGTAGAACTTCTGCCTGCCAACTGCCTTTAGCTGGAGCAACCAACACCTGGTGGCAGTGAAGAGGAGGGAGAACACAGACACTGCTGCATCCTAAATAAACCAGCCAAGGTCCTTGGGCAAGCAAACAGAGCCTGGTGTACTTGTCACACTATTTCATAGCATTATAGAGTAAATGAAGTTTAAAAAGACCACTAAGATCATCTAGTCCAACTGTCAACTCATCAATACCATGCCCACTAAACAATGTCTCTAAACATTTGTGGTGTGCAAAGCACATTGTCATCTGTCTATATTTTTATGGCACATCACTTGCCTTTTCTTTTAATCTGATGACCTGTTGTATGTTTAACAAGGAACAGATGTAAGGGATGTTTGGCTATTTTTGAGAAACTTCACTGCTTCATGCTTCTTTCCCCTTTACCATACAAGTACGTTACTATGTCTCACCTGGCTCACTTCAATTTAAATGCTGTGGTGCTGGGAGTAGCCTGAATGATCTGTTGTGATGTTGGAGGTTCTGTTCAGGTCCTGACTGTGACTTCTCCTGCCTGATGACTCAGCAATACACTATCCCTATTCCAATTTACAGCCTTGACTACAGGAATTTGCCTTGACACTAATTCAGGCATTTCAAAGGTTAATTTTGCCCAGGCTCTTGTTATGTATAGTCAGAAAGCACCTTGCTTTCTTTTTTTTCATCAGTTTATACCTCTCAAGATTCTAAACAGCAGTAGCCCAACTAGTTATGATGCTTTTTACTACATTATTTTTCTGTATTTCTAATCTTGCACCTTTAATCTGTCCCAATTAGATTTACAATATGTTTTCCCATGGTTTTGTAGAATATTTCAGAATTGACCCAAGCAGCCAAATGTGTCGTATAGAGCTCAGACTGTTACCAGCATGTTAATAGCTGAGAAGTATTTTGTCGCTCCTTGATAACTAGAAATACAATTGTGCAAAAAAGGAGTCCTGAAGTATTGTAAAGCTCTTTAGTAAAGCAATGTGTTCCTGTTATTTAACCTATCACTGGCAGGTGACCTGCTATCCAGGATCAGAGAGCAGGATAGAATTTCTGCTTCCTCTGCTGACATTTGCAGTAGCTCAACAAAGGGCAGTTCATTTTCTCATTTTCTTTCTCTGCTGTGATTAGAAGAAAACTTTCTCTTATATAATCCCTCGACCCAAGCAGCTTGGATTCACTTGGTGTTTTAGGGTGTGCTGGCACATCCAAACAAACTTCAGAATCAACAGCTGATTTATTCTTTTTTTTGTGGCTCAGAAAGAATCCTCCCGGTTGAACTCTGAACCTTGCCGTAACACGCAGAGTATGCTCAGTCAAAAATGCCTTCTGATCTTTTTTTATTGAAAGATGTAGTGTGACAATCTTGATTCTCAGCAGTCCTCCAGAGATCTGTTCTTTTTGTATTCCTTGTGGGCACTACAGTGACTGTGACCACTGTGACAAGATGTTAATATGTTTTTCGTGTTCCTCTACATCTCTGGAAAGTTTACACTTATTTTGTGTGTCTGCCTGTGTACAAATGCATATGTATATTTGTTACTAACTGAAATCAAGACAGAATAAGAAATGAAAATCTTATACGACAAGCCCTGAATTGCCAGTAATGAACAGAGAGTACAAAATCAAATTAAAAAACCGTATGCTAAGAGATAGCATTAGGAACAATTTGACATTTATTGAACAACAGATGGTGATTAAAAGCATAAAACCTTGATTGTCTTGCTAAAAAACAAGCCTCACGGTTCTGTCTAAGGAATGTATAATATTTCAAACAAAGTACTCCAAGCATCAATGAAATCTCAGGAAGATCAGTTTTGATGGTGTTCCTATATGTACTTTTATCAGAAGCGTTGCTAAAATATAATTTTAAAAGTATCACATTTGTAGCTTGACAGTTTCCTGGAAAGGAATCTTCTCCCATGCAGGCCACAGATAGTAAACACTTAAGAGAAAGAACATGCACATTAAACTTATTTTTTTTTAAGTGAGGGGGGACCTGCCTACTTTCTTTTCTTTCAACTCTGTTCTCTCAGCTTTCAGTGAGTTGCCTGAGGATGCAGCATGCAGTCCTGTCCTTCAGAGTGTGAGCCACAGGGGAGTGGGTAGGTCAATCACCCTTGGGGCAAACCTGGATGTAAAGAGAGATTTGAAAATCATTTGGTACTCTGTCTTGTCCTCTCTCTCCTGCACCGCACAATTGGATGCTGTTCTCTACCTGTGATAAACTTGATAAAGGTGTTCTCTCTAATCTGTAATTTTGAGCCACAGATCCCTAAAAGCCTGTATCCTGCCTGCAAAGGAAGTCATGAAACATGATTAAGACAAATCATCTATTGTCTGTCGATCTGTATTTACTTTCTAGTGGGAAGGGGGTGGGGGCACACCATTCCAAGCAGTGCTCCTAGGGGATCTTCCTCTTTTTATCTCCGGTCAGTACATCTTGCCTGGTTGAATCTGAACTCAGAGACAGCCTATTTGTGGACACATATTGAGATATGCTGAGCTTATATTTATAGGATCAATTACAAACTGTTTTGCCTCATCTCTTTCCCTTTGTGCTGAATGACTTATTGCATCTTTGTGTGTAACAGTGCCCTTAGGAGTGACATAATGATAATTAGCATAGGATACATTAAGTAATATGTTAGATAGATGCAGCTAAGATGTATTATCTGAGATAATACATTAGATAGATGTATTGGAAAATTCAGCTTAATTGCTTTGTTAATCTAGCTACCCATCCTTCTCTGCTTTCCCTGTTGTAATGTCACCTACGGATGAGTCTTGCCTTATTTTCTCTATTCTGAAAGCTGTTCTTTCTAGTTCTTGAAGTGTTCTTGCACTTCAGACTTGTTGACTTTCATGTCATCTTTTGCTCAGATCGTACTTCTCTGCATCATCTGTTGTCCTCCTTTTTCTCCTTCAGCATTTTTGCCTTTTCCTCCTATGTTGGTCCTGCCTGCCTTGGCTACATTTCATTGATTATGCATAAAGAATTTCTAGTCTTCATTCACGTATATTTGCTCTGCCAAGTCTGATTCACAAATTACATCTGCTGTGTCTATGAACAATAGCCAACAACACGATCCTAAAGACTTCACGATACAAGATATTTCCTGTCAAAAAATATCCCTTAAAGCACTTTGGAAGACAATGACTGTAAAACCTCAAACCACAGAGCAGATAATACGATCTTAGAAGTTATGAAGTTTACTGTGTCTGCATACAGGGGAAGATAAGCATGTGCACTGTGTGGCTTGTCCCATCTTTGGATACTTATCATGATGAGATGACTGAACTGCTCTCTGAGACAATTATACCTTTCTATGATGAATGTTGACTGAATGACTATCTCAGCCTAGAAATTCAGCTAATGGGAAGTAGATTATGATCACAAACTGGAAAACGAGACATCTGATTGTCAACTTCTGTGTGCCAGCATCCTTGTGTTTCATCAAAAATATTTACTCTCTTGGTTAGCATATTTCAGATTTTGATTTTTGACCAGAAGACTATTTTATTTATTTATTTTTTTTCCCCAGTATCATTGCAGGAATTTCATGTCAAGATTTAATGTAAAATGTAACTTTGAGAATAAGAAATGATACAACAAATACATGATATTTTAACAACAGAAGAGAACTCTAATGAAAAATCTGACTCAGTAAAGCACAGATATTCTGACCTTGACTTTAATGGTGCAGAAGATGGCAGAAAAACATTATTTCTACTTAAGAAAACTGCAGTTAGTATCTACTCGTTAGTGATAAGGAAAGTAAGTACAATTTTGAAGGGGAATAATGAGTGCTACAGTAAGAGCAAGGTGAAACTGGAGGGCATAAGCAGAAGTGTTGTTAATATGAACATCTGAAGAGTTTAGACACTAAATATAAGAACTTCTGGTCTTCTTCAGAAGCTGCAAGATGGCTACTGAAGCCCTCAGAGGAAGACGGATAAAACACTTAGAGAAAGATAGAGAGGATGATGTTCTTGTGATTTTCCATGAAAGTATGCAGGATCTTGAAGTCTAATGTCTTTGGAGATGTTCAAAGTGCTGAACAATCTGAGCAAAGCTGACACTGCTTTGAGCAGTGTAAGACCAGATGACCTCAGAGGTGCCTTCCAACCTCAGCTACTCTATTACTTGGTGATTATTTTTTGAACTTCAGTCATGGAAACATGGGAATTTTTCTTTATGTTGGACATCAACAAATGGCATAACTGCTTTTCCTTGCTTCTGGGTACACAAAGCTTTTCTACTATTATCCTGTAAAATTTTGTATTGAAGACATAATTTCAGGAAATATTTTTTTAAGCACATGCTTATTATTATTACATTCAAAGAAAGCAGTAAAAGAAAGAAGACAGCACAAACAAAAAAGGAAAACTGTTTATTTTGCTGATACTTGCAATAGGTAATGGCAATATCGGCAGTAAGAATCTATTAAACTACTTTAAATTAGTCTGATCTACTTCAAAAAGACACTCATTATCAGTTAATTCATTAAGGGTATTTGTTGAGGTTTAAGACATACAAAACAAGAATACCTCATTTGCAAGTGATTAATACAGAATTACTTAAGCAATACAGCTTCACAAAAGAAATACATATATCCGAATTCCTTTTAATCTACTTGAAAAAGATGCTTAGATCTTTAATCATCAGATACAATAGATATGTTTTGTTAATTAACTATCAATCAGTATCCCAGTTCAACATCTACACTGCTCAGGAGAACATACCATTGAGACAGGAGTCTTTTCATTAAAAATTCTTCCTTATTTCTTCTCTGCATTGAGAGCATTAGCCAGTTCTATTGTTCAATAATTCAAGGAAGAATTACTCTGTTTATTCATTTATTTATTTACTTTGTGTGGTAAGTAAAGCTCCTAGAAGATTTGATTGCGTATTCCTGTGCAGTTGAAACTTGGGCTGAGTTCTGAGTTGAGTAGTTCGGATTTGTGTTATGTTTTTCTGGTTTTGTTTGTTTGTTTGTTTGTTTGTTTAAAAAATAAAATATATCTTTTGTGTTCAAGACTTCAAAAGTAAGTGCATTTAAAAACTGCCACAAAAGGCATCATTGTGTATAATCTGATTTCAAGCCTGGACTTGATTGGACTGTGCCGGCAGTGTAGATCTAATGGTTTTGTAGACACAGTTCCTGTCCAATTCTGTCATGCTCCTGTGTTTGAATGGCCCACTAGAGGTTCTCAGGTTGTGTAAGATGGAAATGGTCAACTCCTGCTAAAGACAGACTTTATTATGTATTAATCTATCATGTTTTGAAACAAGAGAGAAGGAGGAGGAACAGCTTGGGCTGAAGATCCATGTCCATTTTCCTGCTCAGGAATAAAAATGGGTTTTTAGATAGAAAGTAGATCAGATTGTTTCCCTAAGAAACATTCAAAATGATTCATATCTGAAGTGGAAATGTCTACATGTCTAAAGCTGGGGTAATAATTGTTTTAATGTCTTAAATAAAAAACAATAAAAAAACAGGGTTAATAATGAAATGCTGACACAACTTTATCCATAGCACTTCTAGCAGAGCGGTTATAATATGAAAAAGTAAGGTTCAATAAAATGCAAGGCAGAAACAGCAAATTATATTAGATGTGACATATTAGCCATAAGGCCTTTTCTAAACTACAGTGAAAAAATTAGGACAAGGGTATGGTAGTATATTTCTCCCCAAAGCCTGAGAAAGGCCTAGCCCTCAGAGCATTCCCTCTAAACTTGTATTCTATTTCTAGCATGTGTTTTATTAACTTTTATTTTTGTTTTGCAGGCTAGACACACAGCACCAACCTTAATGTCAAATTAGATAATGAAAAGCAATAGTCATCTTAAGAGAAATCATTCAAATAACTGTCATGTTGCATTATAGTTTTTGCTGCTAGCAAAAGCCTTAATTAAGTCTGCAGAACGATTTCTTTTCTCATCCTCTGATTTCAGATGCTCTGAACTTCCTAAGCAATTTTTCTGTTAGAGCTGCATCTTTATGTTCTTCTGGAAATCATCTGATATCTAGACTATAGCAATATCTTAAAAAAAGAAATAGAAGGAGAGAGTTTCACATAAAAGTCTATCATTTATCATGTTGTAGGAAAAAAGTGAAAGCTAGAACTTCAAATGTTGCCTGCTTTATTCTGGAATGATCAGCATAAGCCTAATGACTGCCGCTGATGTGTACTGATAAACAAACTGAAACAACAGCAAATGACATATTAGTATGATAATCTGGAGCTATGCTACAGAACAGATTCTGTCCCCCTCATGCAGCAACGCGGTTACCAAACTGCAAGAAATCTCTGGTTGGAAAAGAACCAGGCTGACTCCCAAAACAATTTTCCTACAGGAAAGGGTGTTGCAGGATCATTGCTGCTTTGAGCAATTTCTGACTTAAGCAGCAATTCCCATCAGGGAATTTAATTATGCCAAGGGCTGAAAGGATAAGTACAAGGACCAGAAAATGCAAGGGAAATTGAGCTGTCCTTGGGTTCTGAATCAAGCAGAGCACAGCCAGACCTGAAGGAACGGGTCTAATGAAGGCATGCATAATAAGTTGTAATTAATACCACTGAAAGAACAGTTGCTGTGATAGACATTATCTCCTGTAATTCCACTATTAGAATGAGCATGCTAGATGTGTTTGTACAGCCCCCCACCTTGAGATGATCAACCCTTCTTAACCTTGAGAGGATCAAAGTCCAGCTGGAGGCATGTAGCTGAAGGATCTACCACATTCCTGCAGCATCAGATTCTGCCCTACTTGATGCGCTTTGCTTCTTGCCTGGCCTGCTCACAGCAGTCGTGAACCAGAGTCTTTCAGGTTGTGGCTAAACTGAAAGAGGTGGCTGAGGATCCGTCTGTTGCATTACAGAAGAGCATTCAGTCTACTGGACCAGAACAGAGCTATTACAAAGTTAAATACTTAGAAATGTGTTTACCAGGATGTCAGCACCTCTGCACAAACTGCTAAGATCTGCAGATAAGTTTCTAGTGGTCCAACACAAATGGAAAGACCCTCAGGCCTCAGTTACAAGCTTTGTCTATGGGGAAACCACATTACCCTCTGTCTGGCTGTTGGGGTTTAACCCAGAAGGCAGCTCAGCACCACTAGCCCCTACAGTGGGATGGGGGAAAGGTAGAAGTGTGAGAAGCTGTGAGTTGAGATAAAGACAGTTTAATAGGGAAAGTGAAAGCTGTGTGCACAAGTAAAGAATAACATGGAATTTATTCATTGCTTCCCATTGGCAGGCAGGTGTTCAGCCATTTCCAGGAAAGCAAACTTATTGTATCTAGAGGTTTCTTGGAAGACAAATTCCATCCCCGTGTGTGTGTCCCACCCCCATCTTCAGCCTTCTTTCCTCCAGCTTTTATTGTTGAGCATGACTCCATATCATATGGAAAAATCCCTTCGGCCATTTTAGGTCAGCTGCCATGACTGTGTCCCTCCCCTCTCATTGTGCATCCCTAGCGCATCACTGACAGAATAGCATGAGAATCTGAAGAGCCCCTGACTTTTTAAAAGCCCTGCTCAGCAGCAACTAAGCAACCAACACATTGATGTGACATTGACTCTATTTTCATCATAAATCCAAAACACAGCACCATGCTACTGTGAAGCTATCCCAGCCAACAGTATCCCAGTATGACACTGGTACTTATGCAATGTGGGTGCAAAATGTGTCCAGATCAGAATATCACAATATTGCACAAAATATTACACAAAAACCTTCAGTAATAAAAATACTTCTGATACAGCTAGTAGTGGTGAGCCAAGCTCCATTTTTCCGTTGAGTCTCTAGACTGAGTTTTCCCTGACTGTGTTAACTTGCTATATTCATTCAAGCTGTCGGAGCCAACAGACTCATAGAAGATCCTGAGTTGGAAAGGACCCACAAGGATCATAAAATCATAGAAAAGCTTGGGTTGGAATGGACTTTGAAGTCCGTTCAGTTCTAACCCCCTGCAGTGGGCAGGCTTGCCACCCACCAATCAGGCTACCCAGGACCTGATCCAACATGGCCTTGCTGTTTGTTAGGGCCTGACTGTGAAGCCATGCATTGCATGTCTCTCCAGATTATTTCAAAGGTATGATATTTTAACACTGCCTTCATACTTGACCTAAATTCCTCTTTTGTAAAACTGAAACAGTAAAACTGTTCTTCCCCTGTACTTTGTGCGCCAGGTCTACCTCAGTGGTAAGTGCTCCGTGACATGAGAAAAATAAAATCATCAGCCAATCTGTTTCTTTGGGATTATATACACCTGGGAAACAGTGACCCTCTGGGAATACATCCAGTTTGACAGGATGTCTGACAAGTTTTGTACACAAAGAGGAACAGCAAATTGGAAGAGAACTTTCCATAGGAAATGTAAAGATGGATAAACAAAAGATGGAAGGAAAGAAAAGGAAAAGGAAAACAAAACGTTTTTGAGAATTCTTCATTTAATCTTTTGAACTGTGTGTTATCAGGTTTTTCCTCCTTTTTCACCAGTTCCACAAAGTCACAGTGGAGCTGGAAGAAAGAATAGAGGGTCAGCGCATGCTAAAATGCTACAGAAGTATACAGGCCCTAAAAGTAGTATCATTTACTGCATCCAATAAATGGTTCATTCAGAAAGAACTGTGGCTGACAGTATCTAGTTCTTCAAATTTATTACCTGTTTGCATAGCAAGAACAATCCAAATTGAAACCCTTTTGAGACATACAGGAATGTTTGCAAACTCCTCCTCCCTTCTTTCCCTCAGTGTTTCCTTCCTCTGTTAAATCAAAACCAAAATAATTCCCTTGGAATAGATATATATTTTAGTTTTCTCTGACAGCCTAAGCAGTCATAAAGGGCTGGGTCACTTATCATTACATACATGAAATACACTACTTCCTCATCTCCATATTTTAGAGTTGTTTGAAAATGTTGGTTTCTGGGATGCAGGAACCGATTTCTAACCTGGAAAGGACAAAGTAAGGAAAACCAAACTGAAGAAAAGTTTTGTTAAGAAGGGTTGTTTATTTTTGGGAGAGTGTAGGAGAACGCTTTGTTTTGTTAGTTAGTTTATAGGTTCTAAAAAATCAAATGGATTAAAATACATCAAAAAATCCCCAGGAACCAGGCTGAAAGTGAACAGGAATTTAATCTTTTTTCATTGCTGTCAACTGAAATTCTTTCCTCCTGATAAATGTAAGTAGATGCTGTTGCTGCTTCTTTATTGATGCTGGCGACCTCAATCCAATAGTACAGAAGAAAGAGGAAGATTAAGATGTATAGTAAAGCAGGACTGCAAGATTATTGCAATAAAATGGAAAAATTGTCAGTCCCACATTGCCTTAAGATGGAATGTTACGATGCTTTTTTTTTTTTTTTTTTTTTTTGTTAGGAAAGGTTAAAACTCTTCCAAGAATATCTTTCTTACTGATAGACTTTCCCTGGAGAAGACCTTGTAGTCATTTCAGTCCTTAGTGACCTGACTGTAAATCTGATAATATCAAAACCCCCAAAATAAATTGTCTTGCTTAAGGACCTTCAGCTGTTCAAATTGTACTTGCTGTGAGTTGCATAAAAGAGGAAATTAGAATCTAGCTGAAAGCCAAAGTCCATGGTTAAAGCAGCATTCCAAAAACGTTCAATTAACAGGATGGGAAGAGAGGATGAAGAACAGGATCCATGTGTTCACCAAGAAAGCCAGATGGAGGTCAGTGAACATTAACATAAGCCAATGTCCCACTGAGAAGCTACTTACATGTCACCCAGGTTATTCACACTGATCATTGGTGCACCTAATTTTAGTAAGGCCCAATAAGTATTTGGAACCTGCTCCGTGGAAATTTCACTTGTGAAATGGTAAAGATAAAAGCAGAATAGAAGGAGGCTGTGGTAATGCGGACACTCAGGTTGTCACCTGGACAGAGAGTGGGCTGTGATCACTGCAACCTGCATTTTCTGGTCAAGGAGTGAAGTAGCAGCCCAGAGTTGGAAATACGCTGCATGCACAGGGAAATCTCTTTATCACCATGGGAGAACTGAAGCGAAGCTCCTTCCCAGCACAGAATGTAGCTATCTAGGATCTAGCACAAAAACCTTACCAGTAATATCAAGCTTGCCCACGTTTCACTGCCTATCTTTTGATTTTTTCCACACACTCTCTCCTTGGATGATTGTACTGTGAAAAGAGCTAGACATCCTTTGACACTGAGTTCAAAATATTTAAGCCTGCAGGGAGATTGCTAAGTGACCCTTCTGAATATGTTTTTATCTAAATCTTTGGTCACATGGGTAGGAAAGGAAAGAAGTCCTGACAATGTTGCATGGCATATGTCTTAACTTTTCTTAGATACAGAGAAAAAAGTAACCAAAGACAATGTTAGTCCAATGGCCTCGTATGTCAAAGCATTTCCAAAATGCCTGCACTCCCTATTTACACCCTGCTATTTACATATGAAAAGGCTGTATTTGCAGATGTCAAGATTTCACTGAGGGTCAGACTGAGCTGAAACCCTGAGTTTCAGACATTTCAGAAGGCCTGGGAAGGCTTGTTTTCACGGCTCTGGTTTATGTCATTGTTGAAGATAAGAAAGTGAGATGATTCAGTTCAGAAATAAATCCCTCCAGGGTTGGTCTGTGCTTTGGTTTTGGCCCCTTCTGTCAGATGTCATTGTTTGCTTGTCTGGTTGGGAAAGCTTCAAGTGCACACATTTGAAATAGAGCTTTCTCTACCTACATACTTCAAGGTAATTCAGATTGCTAGAGAGCTATTCTACAGATCTGCTCTGGGGCACTTCTCAGCATGATCTGCTGTGGAAAGGAATGGCAGCAGAAAAAAATCGTGCCAGGAGAGAAAGGTAAGCAAAAGAGGGACATTCTTGGTGTCACAGTGGCTAAAGCAGTCCTGAAGTTGGCTTATACTTGCTCACCCAAAGCAGGAAAAATACTTTCTTATGCATAGTCCTTTCTGAGCCACTGGGGATGCAGTGGCAAGTAGAGATCAGTGTCCCTTCCAGTGGGTAGCCACGATCCCATTGATTGCATAGACATCCCTATCATAAACTCCTCACTGCAACGACTCACTTGTGGCCAGCAGGCATCATCAGAAATGGGGTGGTAGGGGTGGAGCATTAGAGTGCTCCTAAGAAACGGCATTTTCCTATCCAGCAATGAGGCTGTAAGAATTTGTCCTTATTCCTGGGACAGTGAAATTTGATTTTGTCTATGCTGATGTGAATCCTTGATCATTCCCTAAGGACTGTTCTTACAGAGCTTAGAATGAGACTATTATTACATTACCATTCAGAGCAGGCCTGCCGACGTAATTATTTCCTATTATAAGTGCCTGCATCAATGCAGTTTCAGAGTATTGAATTTGCATTACGCTAAACTGTAGGTCAAGATCTTAGCTGATGTATCCCTCATAACTTTGCTGAAAACAACAGCATCGTAAGCATTTGCAATAGTTAAGAGCTCTGCCTGCATATCTATACTTATGTACGTAGATCTATGCACAAAAATGTCACAAAATACTGATGTTTGTAGGGAAAACCCTGCCACGATAAGGATAATGTATGGAGAAAAAGGTTGATTTTTCTTATAAAAAGTGGAAATTGGTCAGTTTTGCATTTTAGTAGAACTATAACCTTGAACTAGGTACCAAAAGTCTTCAAACAAATGTCTGCAATTACCTATCTATTCACTTTTCTGTTGAGAGTCTTTGAGTCAAGGAGTGCATATACAGAATGAGAAGGAAAATAATGATCAGATTTAAGCTAAGCTAAAAGGCATTTTCTCAGCTGGAGGTTAGAAAAAGGAGATTACATAAATGTAGAATTTTGTGAGGGGTCCTTGATGGTGTGTAGAAAAAACCTACATACAGTATAACATAATAATGGAAAGGGAAAATGAAAAAAAAAAACAAAACAAAAACCCAACATGCCCTGCTTTAAACTTAGTTGATTCAATGCAGGTACATCTTTCATTTTGGTGGTGTTTCTATTTTACACAAAGTGTATTTTCAGGAGAACGTAGATGTTTAACTGCATTGAGATTGTGCATTATACTCTTTGTCCTTTACAGAAGAAAGTATACCTGCCAGCAGCACATAACTTAATAAAGAAAATATCATTATAACTAGATTTTGGTGACACTAGAATCATGAAACTGAGGCGAGAGGTCAGCCAGCCAGATTGTTTCTGCTGGGTATTTGAAAATTGTAGGATGCTGTTATTTTCAGCTACACCATAATTTTATTTTAGTGTGGGGAATAAATCAAAGATTTAAAAGGAGGCTATTCTTTTGCTATCTAAAATCTGCGATGTTGGCGCAGAATTGCTTGTTGCCAAAACTAGCTGGGAATATATTTAGTCTGAGAAAATGATTGGCTTGATAGCTCAGAGGTTGAAAAACACTCTGCGACAAATATGTTCAGCTTAGCATCAGTGTAGGGTTTTCTGTGCTGTCCTGTCCTCATGCCTTCATTCTCCATTATGGCATTTTCCTGTTATTGTGTCCTTTAGGGAATGGCTTCTGCGTGCTGTTCAGCCCGTGAATGGGTTCAATCCTTGGCTTCTGCGGGGACCGCTGGGAAGGGTGTCACTTGTGAAGGCAGTTTTGTGAGGAGACAACTCCTTACTAAGACCCATACTCAGACAACTGGCCTCATGCAGGTCTCCGAACAGCTATCAGGAGCTAATTGTGATGCTTATTAAAGACAGCTTAGCAGGGATGTGAAAATGGCAGGCAGAGCTCTGCTATTATCTGCACCAGCTCCCTGTCCTCTCACTAAGCAGTGCTGCTATCCAGGTCTATTCATGGACAGAGATGCTGATTTTCTAAAGGGGGGAAAATATAAAGGGAAAAAAAGAAAAAAAGAGGTCCCTAACCAATGTAACTTGGCAGTTCTGTAAAAACAGCCCATCCCAGAAAGGCCGACAAAAAGCTCTTTATATTTCATTTGCATCACATGCCAGATTTTTGGTGTAAATGTGGCTATAGGACCACTAAAGAGGCAGTACATTCTGCACAGTCTGCAGGTGAGCATCACATAGATGTTCCAGAGGAAAACCCTTGGCAGAGATGTGCCTTAGATCCTTTATTACCGGTGTCAACAAAGTAAAGAGAACCTCAGAGAAGAGCAGCTTAGCTCAAATATCCCAGTTTAAGAGATTCAGCGTCATCTCTTATCATTTGCAGTGTCTCCTTCCCACCTCCACCCACCTCCTCCAATTTTTCCTGTGAAAACTGAGTGAATGTGGTATGGAAATCAGGCACACAAGGAATGTCAACCCAACATGCCATCTCCATAAAGTCCTTGTCACAGTAAAAACAGTTGGAGGTTTGCATCCTGTTATTCCTCATGCAAACTGCCACTGCAGACAAGCACTTTGCCTGTGGTAAATGCTCTTGTTCAGAGCAGATGTTTCCTTCAATTAGCATTTTTTCAACTATTTAGCAAGTGCATTCTATTAAAATATTTTAATTTATGCAGAAATTATGTTATTAAATTTACAAATTCTTTTTATAGGGCACATCCTGTAGTTTCAAGCTAATAATTTTCTGTCAGTAATAGTTACCATGGGCCGGAGAGTATTCCTCTAATAAGAGATATCTGCATTCTTTTTTTTTTTTCAGAAGAGGCATTTGCTTCTTTCATGTATTTCTCATAAGTATGATGATTGCATTTTTTATATCCTCCATATAAAAGAGGATGCTTAACATTTAAGACACTTGACAGTCTTTTGAAAACATGAGGATATAGATTTTAGTCTTGAAAGTTTTGCATGTATTTACTAACTCTTTTGTGCTTTATTCTCTTCTACTAACTTTTTTTTCCTTCCAAACCCAGAGCCTTAAAGTTTGCTAAGACAGTCTTTCTTTCCTTATCTTTCCATCTGTTCAGACCATTTTCACACACCCTGCAGATGCAGTTCTGCCCCTGGTGTTACTTTTCCCCTGAATGCTGACGGAAATGGACAGCATAGCTCAAGAAATCCATATATAGGTCAGTGTTATTTCTGACAGCTCTTTCATCTATCAATTAAAATTAGCTATCGCAAAGCCCAACGCAGTTTTCCCGTGGGAGGCTGAGTAGCTCATGTGGTTGATAACAAAATGCCGAATTTTACATGGAGGTTGTCGGCAGGAATCCAGCTCAGGTTACGAGTGACCGACAGTTGCTACCATCTACTGGTTGTTTGCAATCCTGTGAGAAACAACGGGGTATTGACACTCTTTCCTCATCCTATTGCAGGGGAAAAGGCTTCTTGTCTTGTTGGCAAGGTGACCAAAAACTTCTTGATCTTGACACCCGGCAAGAGGGTAGTCCTGTCCTTTGAGTGGGTCTTTGGCTCGTATTTCATGTATTTTTCTCCTGCTATCTAACACAGTGCTGCTTGTTTACTTTAGATGAGCACTGCTGTGTTTAGGTCTGTACCAGCTAATCACTGCTGAAACTGATTGTATGCAAAGCAGTTCACGTCTGGCTTCAATAGGAAAATCCAGTACCCCATTAGTTAACCTGTGTTTAGCTGTCTCTTGGTAATGGCCTTTCACAGTGCTGGCAAACCCACTTAAAGACCCATTGGATTAAAAAAACCTGCATCTTTTGTAAAGGTTAGACCATAAAGACACCAAAATAACTCTGAAGACCCTAAAATGAGTGGGTAGTAAGGCAGAAAATCTTTTTTAATAAACAGTGAGTATATTCACTTTTAAATGAACAGACGGAGTAAAAAGGTCTAGTGTCATAACATTATCTGTGTTTCAGGATTTTCAGAAGACTTGGTATAATTTAATTGATTTTTGTTGTTGTTACTTTGTATAATGGGTACAGCTTAACTAACTAAGAGAAAAAAAAGCACAAAAATCCTATGTATGCTTATTCTTTGTACTTATAATTCTGAGGATAATTACTGGTGATGAACTGTAATATCAGCAATTGTTTATTTCAAGTAACTAGCTTTTCCTTATTGCTGGCTTTCCTAACTTAGTTAATGCCAGAGGAATAAGGAAGACAATGCAATTTGGCTTTTCCTTTCACATCTCCTGTATGTAGCTCTCCTGGACCCCAAAGTGGAGTGGCTTTGACTAGTTGCCCAATCCTTGTCAGCTGCAGTCAAATGAGAGGTTTCAAAAGTAGACTAGCAAGTGACAGTAAGCTGGCAGTGTATTTGCAAAATGTGATAGATTATAGATCTACCCATCACCTACAGGGAAGGCAAAGAGGCAGCAATGACAGAATGACAGGAGAGTTTCCAAATGCCAGGATTCCATGTAGCAGTGAAACATTTAATGTTACCAAAAAGAGTGAACTCCAGCAAGATGGAAAGTAACCTCAGAGTTCTCATAAATTTAGGTCACAAACAAGAACAACATGAAACTTTTAGATAACCAGGGTACTCCTGTTGATTTGATGTTATGAATGATGATATTACACGGTGCTTACCCAGTCATGGGCAGTTATCTTAATAACGTAGGGACTCCAAACCAGCTGTAGTGCTCTCCTATCCAAAACACTGATAATATTCACTGCCACAACAGAAAAAGTAATTACTTCTTGACGAAAAGGACTAGGTGGAATTCTCTGTCTTCTTCTCTGCAAGAGGTCAGACTAAACATCTGTCATATTCTTTGACTTCTTCCACGAACAAAGTTCAGGGAAACTAAGCAGACCTAATATCCTTTCTGATTAGTCTGTTCCAACCCTCCATGCTTAAATTAGAATATACAAGCTACAGTGGAAACTGTTGTAGAGCCAAAATATTTGTTAGACATATAGTGAGTTCCAACTTACGGAGTTCAATAATAAAATAATAAGGTAAGCTATGTCCTTCTGAAACTTCAGCCATAAACCAATTTTATTTTTTAACCAATTCAAGATGAAAAATTATAGTGAGCCAGTCACTTTGGGCAAGCAAAAGGATTTCCTTCATTAGTTTCTCTTAGCTAAGTCGTCAGATAACCATATAAGTGGCTAGCCTTGTGTAGTCCCTAGGGTGATCTTCATTAGTAGTTCTGAAAAGAGCTGTCTAAGCAACTGGACGTTTAGGGACTGTATTTATATCACTCTGACAGAGCTGATCTGAGGAGTGTATAGTCCTATTCTTCCCTTTCAAAGGACACCCTAGCTTTTCAGGTATGCTGGTCTCTGTAGTAGCCCGGAAGCTCTCATAAGACATGCAGACTTGCTGTTGAATGGTAGATAAGATTTGATCCTGCATCTGTTATGACTGCATCTATCTGATAAGTAAGATGAGTTTCTGCTCCAAGGAAAGATGATTAAATATAGGTATCTAAATGAAGGTATTGCGTACAATGCTAGAGTCTTAGGGCAGATATTTCCGTTAGCATTATTTGAGTTCTAGACACTACTGAATGGGATTTGGAAACTAAATTCAGATGCACACACATGGACTCACTGATGGTTTTTTCCCTGGTTTTCAGGTACCAAAATTATTACTCTATTGTGGGTCCTCTGTCATGTCTGTCATCTCCACGTGTCATCCACAAAATAGGGCATCTTAACTTCTTGTGTATGTGTGTGTATAACTGCAGTGAGTCGAGATCTCTGCTGCTTGTGTTTGGAACTTAAACATACAAGTCACAGGTATATATCTTAGGTATTTAAATGTAAGAGTCTATTGCCATTTGAGTTGCCTTAGGATCTGTCCTGGATACTGTCATCTGCCTCAAATGTAGTGTATTTTTGTTTAGTCAATTGCATCCTGGTCCAAAATGTAGGTGTTTTAGTCTCAAATTGAGTCATACCTCAAAGGAGTGAAGCAGATGCCTTAAACACAGTTTTTTTTCCATGTTAGATGTCCCATACACCTGACATCTGCAGAAGTATAACAGATATTACACAGGATTTTCAGATACAAGGAATTTTGGAGCGACAGCTGGAATGATACCCTCAGTGTCTCATAGGACACCGTAAAGCTATGTTCACACGATTGAACTGAGTCTTAAGTAACCAGGAACTGGGTTCTCATTGGAAAAAGTTATCAGTGGCTCCACCAGCACTATTCTCTATTCCACCACCATTCTTTTCTATTTCCCCAATGCATTAGTCATCTAATTCTCTTCTCAACCTTTTTCCATCAGAGTCTGTAAAAATAAAGAGTTCACCACCCAGAAGGAAAATAAGGCTATTGCAGCAATACTGGGTACTGCTGGGATGGCTTCCAAGCAGGCTAGTTTAAATGTGCATCCTACCTGTTTTCCAGGCAGAACCAGGATGGCTGGTGCCCCATGAAATTCTTCTTGTGTTTTATCTGGGTCACCTGTTCCATTTCAAAGGGAATATTTTGCTACTTAGACTTTTGAAGGTCAGATCTGTTTAACTCTTTTCACAGACTGAGCTGGTCCATTGGGTTAGGCAATGAACCATCAGGGATGCCAGCACTCTTATTAGAAGTGCTGCTTGGTTTTTGTATTCCTTTGATGAATTTCAATTTTCCTGAAACTGACTGACTGGGGTGAGCAAAGCAGGTAAGTCAGAAATAGGTATGGAAGTATCAGGAGAACTGGATAATGACAGTGCCTGAATCATCTGTTGGAGGCATTCTCTTCCTATTTACTGTATGGTCATCAGTTAAAAACCGTACTTAATCTGTCATTCTGTGTCCATTTACAGATAATATTGGTAGCTCATGGTGCCTTTTGAAATCTATTTGGACAGAGGACTGAAGCATTTTTTCTTTGACAAGGGGCTTGTCACACTTATTTATGTCTTTGCAGTTCCAAGCAACATGTTCTGGGATTTATAAGTGTCTGCAAGAAAGGAAGGTCAGCAGCTCATCTTTTTGGAGTGATCACTGAATACCATTTACATAAAGCATTGCTCTCCCATGATTTCCTTCTGGCTCCCTTTTAACATCCTGCAATACAAAAAGTTAGTCACAACTTTTAAAGCCTTGTGTATACAATAGCTCAAGAGAGAAACCTTTTTCCTGGGAGAAATCTTGATTAAAAAAAAGTTGTAACCAAAACCAGGTTTAATTTTGAAGAGAAAAATTACAGTTTTTGCTTTTCTGATGAAAATCACAGTTTTGGTGGTATTGGGGCCTGTAAGACAGGGATATTTTCCCATATGAATAATTTTGTGACACTGGAGTCATTCTCTCTACATACAAATGCAAAGTCAGCTCGATAATAAGAATTTGCTATATGCACAAATATTTGGCTACAAAATATATTGTAGAGATATTCCAATCTCTGATGTGCTTTCTTCTTGTGAAAGAAATCCAAAGGTAGTCATAGGGAGAATTCTTGATTCTAGTTTATGAAAACAGTGCTATGTCAAGCTTGAATGTCTGCCAATAAGGCAGAACATCACTGACCAACAATAACAACAAAATTCTGCACATCAGTGAGAGGTAATCAAGTGATGTGTTACTGGGTGATGCAAAGCAAATGATTTTCACCCTGTGAAATTCAGGGGTAAGTTTTCCAACAAAGTTGATTTCAGAAGGAATGATAAAAAAAAAAAAAAAAAGCTTGTGATAAGGTAAAGGAATTGGGAAGGGGAAGACATGCTTCTTAGTGTGGAAGAAGAAATTTGGCTGTGGGAGAAACTCTACCTGTGAGAGGGAAATGTACAGGTATGAGCAGATGTGAAGCTGTGCTTTCGAAGATCCAGACTTCAGAGGGATAAAAATGCATACAAACAAGATTTGTCTATCTGAAGCAGCCTTTTCCTTTTGGAAAATCATGTTGATGGGACATTTTGAACAAGCTCTGCCTGGTTAATTTAAGAGAGAGGAACATCAGCACCTTCTGTGCCTGCTGTTATGCTACTTCTACTAGGAAGTCACAAGGAAATCATGCCAGAAATGCCTGCTCAGAAACACGCACATTTCTTTCCTCTATACGTCTTGAGTATGAATGATGCATTTGGAATTACTTTTACTGGAACATTTCTGGCAGAAGTTACTCTCCCTATGACACAGATATAATCTGCTCTGTCCAGGATACTATGCAACTACTCTGGCACTCTCTGGAAACTGCTTTATACACTCCTCCATTGCAGCAATATTGTGTTAGGCGGTATGATGCTGTGTGTCATGCTGACTGTATGTAAAAACATACAAATAAGCAATTTAATTATCCTTGGTTGTTCCCAAATTCTGCCTTTAGTTCTCCACCATTTGGGAAAAAAAAAAATAAAAAAGGTTTACAGAGTTCTTTACAGAGTAAAAAATGTCCATATATTTTATGAGAAAACATTTTCCACTTTGAAAACATAAAAAACCCACACACTTGCATTAAACCTGGCTTAAGGTTTATAACATATGACAGTCTTTAAAATAGGAATATATCTGGAGGTTTTCGTGACTTCATAAAAATACCTATTACACATGCTGAAAGTGCTGCACATTAGATACTCTTGTCTTGGAATGTAATTGCCTTAAAGGTATAAAGGAAGCTGAGTCTAATAATTCCCCCAGCGTGTCTATTCTCCATTTCTGTTCCACAGAAGAAGCTAGAAGGATGTGGTATCATCAAAGAGGCATGTGTTGGGAAAGGGGAGAGCTAATCCTTAAATAGTTGTGCACTGCATCTCAACTAAGGAATGAAAACCTTGTGAAAGGATTTCCTGACATCCTACATACACTGTAGCCCTCAACCTATTAATGCTATAATTGTTGCACTAAGATAAGGGATGCCTCCAAAGTAATCCATGCTGGGTGGCCCTAGGTAAGAAATTATTTATTAATATCCCAGAGTTGTGCCATGCAGTGATAGTGATGGAAATTCGGCAAACCAACTCTGCTTCTGTCAGATGAGTGAAACAGCCACTTCACTCAAGCCTGGATGACAGATAGATGTGGAGATCACTTGGGAAAATATGAAGAGATTCCTTTTGATAAGTGTGGTGGCTGAAAGAGACGACAAAGCAAAGACAAGAGGGTGATGCAGTGTTAAAGATATAAATAAGTCTGATACGTCTTTTTCTTGCAATCCATATTCCCCTTTATATAACTGCAAAATGTTTTTAGTTCAGTTTATAAATATTTGGTGCTTGTTTAGAACTTATCTAAGTGATTTGGATTGGTTAATTTGTTTCAAAAAATCACTCCAATCTTTTTTACATGGGCTGGTATGATTTTCCATAAAAATAGAAGTATGAGTAAGAACTGAAATAACTTGCTCAAGTGGAACAAGTTGAAATTTTATGTGATAAGTGGTAATAATTTTTTGTGTCTATTTAATTTTTTTTTTTTTTTTTTTTTTTTGGTAAATGATGGTGTTAATTATCCTGGCTTGGAGGAAAATGGTGCAGGAGACTCTTAGCACCTGGTGATTAGAGTGCTGAGTGGAGATAAGACAGTTCAGGACTGTTTGCCCCTTTTGTACTCTACAGTCTGCAGGTGGATAAGTAGGCTCCCCTATCTGTGCATGAGCGAAGCAAAATGTCTCAGGCTGGAGTTCAAACCCACTCATGGACTGAGTGAAGAAACATTAAACTAAGTGATATAAATGAACTTGTGCCCTTCCCGATGCTTCCACAGCAGAGCTGCAGATTTCAGGGGATTACCCTGTGCTCACCTTGCAGTGAATGGAGCTGGAATCCCTACAGCTATAAAAACCTTATTTTTGCATCGAAAGTTAAAAAAAAAAAAGCCAAAAAATGTATTATCTTTTCCAGTTTTCTGTGTAATAATGTAGCTGTTAGAAAACTCTCCATTTGGAGAAAGGGATATTTTCAGAGCTTGCATCAGCATGAAAGAGTCCTACCCACATCCTCATTGATGTGGAGAGTGCAACCTGAACTGCTGATTGTTATGAATTACATCCAGGAATGATTGGGAATTCACAGTCAGTGAATAAACACCATCCAAACACATCTTGGTTGTATATGAAGAAGGAAGTCATACTGAAAACAAGGTACAATCTAGACTTGATTCTGGGTGCAAGTGAGCTGTCTACCACCTGGGTTAGAGCTCATGTCTCATTTTCCTCCCTGTTCCTTTCTCCCACCCTTCTTGAAGATTTAATTTCTTTATGAATTCAGCAGAGAAAGGAGATTTTGTGACACCTTCCCAGTGACAAGCTCATATTCTGGATCTAGAGTGTTTGAAGGACGGTAGGAGACAAAGCATTGCCACTTACTTCTACACTGAATTCTTTGCTTTTATGAAGTCCCCCTGTGAGTGCTTTTCCTGCTGTTTGGAGGCAGTGCCCACTCAGGACTATACCAGAGCATGGTAGGAGACAACTGAAACAGGCTCTAGGAATCAGCCATCCACTCACTCTATGTCCCAGTGACTGTGCGATCCTCACCAGGGATTTGAGGGTGACATGAGCTGGTGATCGCTCTTCGAGAAGAAAGAGAGGAGACAAATCCCTGCTTCCTATTGTCTGCTGCTGTTGTCTATGAAGCAAGTGAAGAGATTTATCTTTCCCTGTCTCTCTCCACAGGCTTACTTTATCCTCAGCATTGGCTGTGCAGACCCAGCTGTGGCAGGGTAAGGCAGGCTCCTTCATTTAGGCCATGGGGCAACTAGGAAGCGTAACACTTTCTATTCATGGTGTAGCAGCATGCTGTGGATCCCACAGTATACATCCAAAGAATTGGACATTACTCACTTTTGTATAGAAGTATTTACTTCATTATACATTGTGTCCTGTGCTTTCTTAATGATCCTTTCTCATGACTCTATCCTGATTCTTGTAATCAGTTCATTAGTTTAGCCCTGTGCTCAGCATACACTCAAGTGCCAGTCATTACCAGCACCATGTGTTCAGTTCAAGCTGTGTATCCTTGAGCACTCTATTTGGTTGTTTTCTGGTCTCCACATGTTGTTTGCAGAGCCCTCTGATGAAATGCAGACATACTGCTTGTTAGGCTATTGTCTAGCTGCTAATCAGTAGCAATTCCCAGGTGCCCTTCAGTGGCAGAGTTGCAATAATTGGGCTTCCAGTCTTCAGGTTTGTGTAGTTTATAACTTCATCCTTCACTGATGCTGGCCCTTAGCCTCCTGAGGGTAACAGAACCCATGAACAAAAATTAGGGGTGAGGTTGCAAGAGACTGTTTAATGATTGTACTCTTCAGTAAAGGTTTTATACATTGACTAATGCTTCACAAGGATGAAATAAATGCTCTAATGAATAGAAACCAAATATTTATGGGAGACAAGTAACTAAATCTAGAGAACAAAAGAGCCTATTAAACCATCTGGACAGTTCAAAGGGTGTTATAAGCTTTGAAGAGTTAAGGACACCAGTTAACATCTGATTCTTGGTAATGGTGTTATTGTCACCTGACTGCTACCTGGGAAGCCAAGGTGGAATGAGTGAATGATTCTGTTTGGGTTTATGGCTAATTTTGCAGAAGAGATTTTCGATCCTTGTAATCTTTCAAATATATTCCAGCAGAAAGATGAAATTTTAGATTATTTTTCTCTCCATCAATGTTCATTTAAATTTAAATTGGAATGTATTATATGTGAGAAAGCTTGTGTTTCTGTGGCAAGTTATACGAGGCTTCCAATGATTAAAAAGAAAGTTGAGATTCTGAAGTGGATGATTTTAAAGGAAAGGAGAAAAATCCAATGAAAAAATCCCTCTGAAATCCACAGTGTTTTATATGGAGTGCATATATAGGAGATTTTAAAAAAGAACAGAACACTAGCTGAAACCTACTTATGAGGAATCTTTAGCAACAGAAAAAAAAAGCCTTCAAATATTTGAACTACCAGCAATTAAGAAACCAAGCACTCAAACAAGTAAGAATCTCAGAAGAAGGCAGACATTATACAATCAAATTTTATCTGAATTAGAAAGAAATAAAATTAAAGTGAGTGGAGGTTGACTCTTGCTTTGCAAAAGCTGCTGTTTACAGCTGTCATAGCTGAGAATGGATTTAAAAGCCAAAACAAGCTACATTCAGCCAGTCAAAAAGTTGCTAATATATCCAGCAGCTAAAAAAGTTCTGTATTTTGTGAGCCAATATTACACTTTGCAGAAAGTTACCCAAGCCGAGAAACGCAGAGTGCTTCTGGGTGGAATCATTCTCTTCTCTTTTTGAAGCTCTGCCATTGGTTCAGCAGGGATGTAATTAAGTAAAGGAAGTAGGTAGCACTGAGTTGCTAGAGTCTACTTTGATTTCTTGCTTTATGAAGACTGGATTTCAACTTTGAACTTCTGACAGAGTGAGATGGATGCAAAACTTCTCAGAGCAGAGTCTTTCTGCTACGTTTACCAGTGTAACACCACATGTGCAGAATATTCTGAAATGTGGGGCAAAAGATGAATTAGCCTATTTTAGCTTCTTCATGGAATAGTATGTCATTTGATCTTTTATTGGGCCACGTGCTTTTGGCTTGCAGCCTTGTTCTGACATGAGGTATTTAAACTGGATATCCAAGAACGGAGTCCAAAGAAGACAGAAAGTTTGGTGAGGAGATGCCTGAGAGAATCACTAGGAGAGGGTTTCAGCTGGAAGGAGACTAGTTTTTCACTCCATCACGTAGTGGTAAACCCCTTCCTATAATTAACTCCCTTATCCTTGATGGCATTTCACTGGAAAAGAAAGCAGCAGTCTGATACGTGATAGTTAATCATCTGGAGATCTGGAGCCAGTTCATGCCTGATTTGGAAGGTCTTCAGCCCAAGCTCATTTATCTTTCTGATGAATTCTGTAACCAGGGTTCTGCAGGTACTGGCAGTTTAGTGTCTCCTCTTGAAGCTGTTCTGTTTGATACAGACTATTTAAATATTCATTGGAGCAGAGACTGCCTCAGTGCAGGTCTCCCAGGTGAGTCTTCCAACCATCAACCTACAGCATTTCTCTCTTGCTCCTGCTCTGGCCTAATGAATATTTAAGATATGATAGTGATGACGGCTATAAAAAAGCCCACGAGAAAATTAATTCTGTCTTCATAGCAGAGTTTGAATAGCGTGCCGTAAATAAAGCACTGGGGCCACACACTGAATGTGGAGGATAAAAGGAAACGTTGAATAGCTCACTCGTTAAGTGAGAACCATCCAGCAAAAACACAGAATGAGGCAAAAACTGGGTAGAAAAATAGTATGTCATCAAGTAATTAAAGACTGTGGCACAATGCATATGCATAAGGGACTGAATTAATGTTTTCAGGAAATCTTAATTTTGGCATTTGCTGGTATTGGAGTGCTTGACTTTGCAATCTGGGCAATATTCTTTTAATGTATCTTTTTGTGTGGATAAGTCTGACATAAAAAAGAACTGAGGGAGCCTCACAAAGACCTTAAAAAGCCTATTCCTTTTTCCTCTACCACAATTGCCTCTGAATGAGAAATTATGGTAGCTGGCTGAGAATCATAATCAAAGAGTGAAAACTAAGCATAGTTGATAATTATTACCACTGCATTTCCTCTGAAGAAATTATTTTCCTCATTTCCATTCCAAGCATTTACTTCCTAACTTTGCAGACTAACATATAATGAATGTTACCAACAGGAGGTTTTTACAGAATCCTCTACTACAACAGTTGAAGAGGGAGGGGGCATTTTAAGGGGGAGATTTGGAAGAGACAGCTAGAATAGATGACTAAATAATAAAAAGTAATGAAGACGGCAAAATTTGCCTGCTGTTCTGCTGATGGATTTGCCCAGGAGCAGATTGAAATATTTTAAAAACATATTCGTTATTCAAAATCATTTGTCAAGGGTCAAATTCTTTCCTGTCTACTCACAGCGAAGCAAGCAAAACCTGTCTATGAAACAAGCTGCTGCTGTGTGCGAATAGATGTGGGGAAATCTGTTCCCAATTAATTTATGGAAATAATTATCAATTTTATAAGCAAGACGTGGTGTGTTTGTTATTCAGACTGTGAATAGTTTTGACTAATCTTGTAAGTAATGTGGCGTGTTGCAACGTGCTACAACATATTGAAATAGATTTCTAGTACAAATATTCAGCTATATTCTATTATAATATGATTTTTTATGACTACTTTCTGATATTCAGAAGTAGTTGCCCATCTCAACATCTCTGCCTTCTTTTTCCTTTCCTGGAAACATTTTCACTACAGTAATCAGGGAAAGTAAACACAATAGGAGATAAAGTGATATGTTTTTTGGCAGTATTAGCCTAGCACCAGTGATTAATGACTGAGAAAAGGATTACATTTATGAAAACACATGAGACTAGTCAGACAAGAAAACACACACATGATATTGCTAAATTCTCTCATGGTTTTGTAGTGAAAAGATAAAGGACATATAAAAATTGTGCTCTGTAGCTAGCTAAGAAATATATTATGCTGTGTAAAACACTTTTTAGATTCATTCATTGAAAGGCTTATCTTTTGGTAGCTTGTGGAACAATATTTTTTTTAGTCTGCAATACATGTTTGCTTCCACTTTAGCAAAAGTACTTTTAAACGTGATATTTGGGTGACTTGAGACACCCAATCCAATATTGCTATGAATTTTTGCTGTCCTGCAAGTGTTCTGAGAGTCTTTTGAAGTCTTTTTGAAATAGAAGAACAGAAGAGATTAAAACTGGGTACTTGTTTCATCTCACACTGAAAAGATTTACTCCAGAAGAGCAAAAACATGTCCAGTCTGTATAACGCATGGACCCTACAAGGAATCCATGACCATATTTTGTTTATTGGCTGAGTACTAGATTTCTCCTTATTTTTTTCTCAGCTGACTTTATAAAGGGGATTGCCACTCAGCAATTTTTCTTTTTTCTTTTTATTTTTTGGAAAGCAGTTGTGGGTTTAGTAGTAGTATTGACTACATAAAGATGTTTTGCATGTTGAACAGTAAAATAGTTTTTAGTAGTTTTGGGATTTCAGGGCAAATTATGTTACGTGCTTGGATTTACCATTAGTGAGGAAAAAGGCAGTGAAACCCTTTTATGCCAGATCTGTCAGAACCAGCCCAGTGGTGTTGACTTTGGGCCCTTTTGATCTGTTCATCAGAGTCAGAGTAGTGACAGTGATGATCCTGCTGACTGAATATCTACATGGTTACTGACAGTTCTTCAGGTCAGAATGACCTGTACTTTGAAATCACTTAGGTTTTTCTGAACTATGATACATCCCCTGAAATGCCAAATCCTAAGTATCTTTTGGGGATTTATTGGCCATGATTTTGTATTTGTACTAGAAAGCTGTTGCCATACATATTAGCTTATGTGATAAGCTTTGCAGAGCTGGAAGTCTGGGTCTCTGTAAGTGCTTTTTAGTTCAGTTTTGAGTTTTTATTTAATTTAGAATGTTCTCTGAGTGGCTATTGTGTTTTAATAGAGAATAAAGATGCCGTTTTTTTCATTCTAGAAGGCTGTTTATGACTGTCTACCTTGCTGTAGAAAGACAACTAGAAATCAATCTACAGCCCAAGACTGATGTGCCACCATGTTCATATGGGATGAGGGGCTGTCCTTTCTCTAGTTTCTGTTTTGCTCTGTTTTCAGAGCAGCTCAGATCTGAACTGGGATGTATAAAAACCACAGGCTTCTCCATTCAAACTCATTTCCTGATTCTCTGATACTAGCAATATATATATTTACTTGTTTTGGAACTTACAATGTAAAAGGCATAGACAATGTATGTTAACACCCATGAATATAGCATAGTTGAGTCAGGCAGTAGGTTGTGTTGCCTCTCATCTCCTTTGCATCCCTGGTTTCTATAAAGAGGGTTCAAGAACTAGGCTTTTTGCTTTCACATTCATAAAAAATACAGATCAGTATTAAAGCACTGAGTCACAAATATGCTGCATTAATTAATGAACTGAAGTGTGAAATGAATAATATCCTTCTTTATTGCAATAAGTGGTTCCAGTAGAAACAGGCACCTTATCTTTATTCAGGGGGTAGGTGGAGTACAAGCAACGGAAATTCAATTTTCTCCTACAACAGTGATAACCGTAACAAAAGGAGAATATCTTTGTTGGGAAAGGATAACAGAATGGTTGAAGTTGTGAAAAAGCTCTGGGAGTTATATGTGCTCAGACAGGAACACCTAGCCACGGTTGCCCACCACTATGTCCAGATGGTTTTTGGAGATCTCCAAGGAGAGAAACTGCACAATATTTCTGGGGAACCTGTTCCAGTACTCTCTCACCTGCAAAGTACAAAGCATTTATTGATATTTAAATGGGGCATGTTTCAGCTGGTGTCCATTGCTTCTTGTCCAGTCTCTGAACAACGCAGACAAGTGCCTCTCCCATCTTCTTTGCATCCTTACCTCAGGTCTGTATATGCATCATGCTCCTTGAACCTTCTTTTCTCCACACTAAAGAGACCTAGCTCTCTCAGCCTTTTCTCATAGGACAAATGATACAGCCCCTTAATTATCTTTGGGCCCCTTAGCCAGTCTCTCTCCAGTATGTCCAGCTCTCTTGTACTAGAGAGCCCAAAACTGGACACAGTACTTCCAGGTGTGGCCTCGCCAGAGATGAATAGAGGGGAGTTACTTATCTCAGGATACCAGTCGCCTTCTTTGTGGCAAGGATACAGTGCTGGCTCACGTTCAACTTGGTATCCATCAGGACTTAGAACTTGCCAGTTGAGTGTCCTACAGCATTTACTGATGCCTATGGCTGTTTTCCCCAGGTGGAAGACTTTCCCTTCATTGAATGGGAGCAGGATGTTCCCAATAAACCTATTTCTTCAGCCTGTCAAGGTCCCTCTGGATGGTAGCACAGCCTTCTCGTGTATCAGTCAATCCTCCTGGCTTTGTGTTATCTGCAAACTGGATCAAGATATATTCAATATTTTGCCCCAACGTCCAGAGTTTATTAATGAAGGAATTGAACTTGTTGTAATACTTACTCCAACGTACACTGTTGTTGACTAGACTTCATGCCACTGATGACCATCATCTGGGCCTGGACATTCAGGCAGCTTCTTTAGTTTCTCTATGAAGATTTTATGACATATACTGTCAAAAAATCTTTCTGAATTCTATGTTGACACTATCCAATGCTCTTCCCCTGCCTCTTAGGCCAGTCACTTCATCTTAGGAGACTGAGGTTGCTCAAGTATGTATATCAAGCATATTCACCTTTGGTGAATCCATGATGAGTATTCTTGATCTTCCTGTCATGCATGTGCTTGGAAATGGTTTCCAGGATTAGCAGTTCCATCACCTTCCAAGAGATTGATATGAAACTGACTGGCCTGTGGTTCACTAGGTCATCCTACTCTTTTGAAATATGGGAATAACATTTGCTTTCTTCTAGTCCTCAGGCTCCTCTCCCATTCACCATTATCATTCAAAAATAATTAGGAATGGCCTTGCAATGACATCAGCCAGCTCCTCTAGTGCATGGGTGCATTCTGTCTGGACCTATGGATTTATGTATGCCCAGTTTGCTTATGCATTTCCTGATCTGGTGCTCTTCCACTAAGGGTAGGTACCTCTTCCTTGCTCCAGCCTTTGCTCCTGATCTCTGGAACTTGACATTCTTGAAGGTTGGTCTTGATAGTGGAGGCACTCACTACCTCAACCTTTTCCATGATCTTCATCACCAGCACCCATGCCTCATTCAGCAGCATGTCCATATTCTCCCTGAACTTCCTTTTGTAACGTATGTTCTTACAGAAACCTCTCTTTTCTCTGACATCCCTCATCAGATTCAGTTCCACTTGGACTTTGGCTTTCCTAACTGCAGCTCTGCAGGCTTGGACAATGTCTCTGTATTTCTCCCAGGTTACACACTCACAGAATCACAGAATCACAGAATGGTGCGGGTTGGAAGGGACCTCAAGGATCATGAATCTCCAAACTCTGCATTTAATGCTAGACTAGGCTGCCCAGGTCCCCGTCCAGTCTGTCTCTGTACTCTTATTTTTACGCTTGACTTTTGCAAGGAGCTCCCTGTTCATCCATGTAGGACTTGCTGGGACAAGATTGGTCTTGAGACTGAAGATACGATTCTTAAAATATCAATTAGCTGTCTTGAGCCACCTTCCCTAAGGGCCTTATGAGATCTTTTCAAGCAGGTCCTTGAATATACACTAGTATCCATGCAAGGACTAGCCTGCCTTTTAAATCATTTCTATTTAACCAAATGCAAGAATTTTCCATCATGCAATCCTCCATGTGGTAGGGTGTGAGTGACATTTGGTACTGTTTTGCCATTCACTAAAACGTCTCCCAGCTTTCCTTACTCCAAACACTGATGTCCCAGATGTATATGTTTCTCTTTCACAGACTAATTAGCTAAATCTGCACCTGTGAATGGAACGGAACAGTGACCAGCCTTTGGCCCTACAGATGTCACATTTTGTACCCAGACAGCTAAAATTATCCTTGAGATCAAACTGGTGGTGCCCAGTTATCTATTGGGAATGGTTTTGGAGTGGTGTTAATTTCTTAATAGCTTTGCGAAAGAAAAGCTTCTCTGAGACAAAAGTGTGCCAGAGAAACTGCTTCTGGTTTAATATACTCCAGTCACTTGCCCAAGTCCACTTTATTATACAAATATTTTTTCCTGGTGTTGATGTATCTGTGAAGTCTGTTGCTCTCTCCACAGAAGAATTTCATACAAGTTTCTGCTATGTGATTTTGTATTTTGCTTCTGGCTTCATAAAAGCATTTAGGACTGTGTAACGCAACACAGTAGTTAGTGCAGACAAGCATAGTTTTAAACCTTGCTCTCCTGGTGTCTCCAAGTCTGCTAATGCTGGAAGCTGCTCTAGGAATGGAGACTGATGATATTTCTCATAGAACAAGAACAACAGTACTTAATTTTTAATTTATAAAAGAAGTGACTGTTTACTCAGGAAGAGATTTTAAGCCTTTTGTATGCTTTTTCTTTTTTATTTTATGCTAGATAAAGGCAGACCAGGCTGTTGTTCTTAAGCTACGTAGTTTTACAAGCAAGATCTCACTGGAATGAAGAGTTACTCCCTGATGCTTAAGCATTATTCTGTATAATTATGAATATTTTTTCTTTCCAAAAATATATTTTTTTGAGAAGCTGACATTTCAAAGGCTTTCAATTCTATGTGTCACTATCAAATAATCTTTTTTGTACTTGGCTGTTTATTATTGGATTGCAACAACGATAAAGCTCTAGGGGTTTTGTCTCCTTTGGTATGTTAATTAGCTATTTTGCCTTTGATCTTTTACTTACTGAAAAGAGTGAAAAGCTATCTCGGTAGGGAATCTTACTGATGTACATTCATCCCCTCATCTCCATAATCTGAGGATCAGAGGGAGACAACAAATTTCACTGCTGAGTGAGGTTGCTATAGGCCTTAGTTATAATGTACTCCACTTCTAAATAATCCCACCACCATTTATATTTGGAATATTGAAGAGGAACCTCTGAGAAAAAGAAATGCAAAAATAATTAATTTTAAACTGTGAACTACCTTCATTAATTTAACTTTTTTCTTGAAGTTTTAAGCTCATGCATATGCCACAAGCTCTTTTTTTCTCATATGCCTCTACACATCTTAGACAATTTTTTTTTTTTTTTTTTTTTTTTATCTCCTTTTTTACCACTGGCTTCTGTTACATTTTCATTTCCCACAGAAATAGAATGCAGGCTAGGTAAAAAATAACTACTGATTGAAATTTTTAAGCATTATTGTTATGACAGCTTTCCTCTGGAAATGAAGAAAATCCTGTAACCTGGGACCATTGCAGTGATGGGGCAGAACTGTGGTGTGGTAGGGAATGCACACGCAAGCCTTATGCCTGTACACATTGCAAATGTCTGTCTCTAAATTTCTGTCATCAAAAGCTGCCATCCTCATGCTGTGTTTCTTGAAAAGTCTGAATAAAAACCTATCAATGAGAGATAGATGGACTTGCTTCTTTGGACAACCCAGAGGTGATGGAAAAGTCAACAAATTCATCTACTAAAGACTTTCCAGGGTTTCTCTGAGTAGCTTTATCCATTTCAGCAGAAGATGCACAATGCACTTGGCAGTCTTGCTGTTGAGTTTCTTGCCTGGTGTCCCGCAGTAAGGTGAAGGACCTTGACATTCACAATCAAGTAATCTCCAGCTCAGCTAGTCATGTGGACAACCTCAACAGTTCATGGAGAGAGATTGGCGTCTGTTAGGTAAGACTGATATTCATTTTAAAGAAGCAGCTCAATATGCATCAGGTAAATTATGCCCAGATTTTCTCCATTACACTCTAGTAACCAACTCCAATTGTTACTGGTATTTTTTGAAACTAGGTAAGATGGTCTCTTCCTTTCCCATGTGACCCTGATTGGAAAGCTACAGAGGATGGTTGAAGAGGATGTAGTCAGAGCACCCAAGATAGTCTTGCCAGTACCTACTCTACTGCTCCAGCTCTCTGTAACAATGGTTCAGCTTTGTACATATGCAAGAGAAGGGGCCAGGCTGTTCATGTTCACACTGTATGTCACTTACTTGGGGATGCACAGCAGTATCGGCTCTCCGCTGGTGTGAACTCTGGGGTTGGAAATTGTTCTGCAAGCTGGCAACAAGCAACTCCATTTACAAAGCAGAGTTATGTAATGCCATCCAAGGTGCCCTGAGCATTATCAGACAACCATATGGGGCTGACTTGATACATAAATTATGAAAGGCACATGTTTTTCTGGAGGTGCTGTGGCATCTTTTATGGCATTTTGGCACTTCTATCTGGGCAGCTAAATCTCCCTCTAGGAGAAGTATTTAATGCCATGTTTGGACACTGAAATTTATGTGCCTACATGTGAGCAAGGTCTAATAGGCATCTATAGTCTGGACCTGACTTCCACTCCTGCTGTGTAAAAATCTGTAATTCTTTCAATGCAGTCAAGTGAATACAACTTTTGGTTTCCTGGGTTCATGTCTCTCAAAGACCTCTGGGAATCATGTTATTCCCAAGGAAGCAGTACACTGCTTGTTTCCTTAGAGTTCTTGCATGTTGTAGTCTAAACTCTGGTGCTTCCAGAGCTAAAACAAAAGAAAATAATCTTGGAGAAACTCTAGAGAAATTTCAGTGCTTATGTCTTCCTGCATGTTCCAGAACAACAGGATGTGGCTTGTGTCTGATGCAAGGTAGTGCTGTGATATCAAGAAACAGAGATACTTTCTGCCATAGTGAGATCTGTGCTGTTAATTCTCCACATTCACTGCTTGCACAGCAACATTTCCCCTCAAGCTTTTTTTCCAGTGTCTCTAAGGCTTAATCTTTTAAAACAGTGCCTGTCAACCAAAGGCAATAAGAAAAACCAGGCAGGAAGATTTATATCCTATTACTGTTTTATGCAATGAAATTCTTGTTCCCACAAGGATCAGCTGTTCTGAGCAAGGTTCAGGTGGTGTCCCCGATGGTCTGTGTAATTACAGGAGGAAGGATTACTGTTTTCTGCCTTGAGTTAAGAATCTAAGTCTGAGGTAGACTCATGACCTTCCTTTATAGTCAATGAAGAGAAATCAAAGTCTCCAGAGGAGATTCAGCATTTAAGGCCTCTCTAATAAATCACTCTCTGGATGTGCTGATTCCTGTCTATTGGCTGTAATAGGAGCCTCAAATGGTGAGCTTACCTCAACTTAGACATTTATAAAGTTAGCTAGATAAAAGCTCATATGGACCTGGGACCAGTGAAGGGTTTATTCCTGCTTTTCAGGGTGAAATGTTTTGTCAGCCCCTCCGTGCATATATTGCTGTTGTATATACAACTATTATTCTCATTTTTAGAAATATTTTACAGTTATATTGCTTTTTAAATACTTGAAAAATATGGAAAGCCACCATTGTCTTTAGGAAAATTTAAAAAATCTTCTTTCCAATCATATCTACTTTTAAGCCACAGTGACAGACAAATAAGCACTAAGTTAATGCTAACTGAATCAGATACAGTGTGAAACCCTGTGGGCATGCTGAGTGGGTTTCTATTTGTGCTGGCTGATTATCTTTTCAGGTACAGACTCTGTTGCTTTATTTATGATTTCTTATCAATCTTAAGTTTGGCCTCCTCACTCTTAAATTTGACTGTTGTTCCTCCTCTGCATTTTCCTTTTCCTCTTTTAATTTTAATTAAATTGAAATTCAATTTAACTTTCCCATTTTTTTTTCTTTTTTTTCCCCCTTGTTCTTTGTTTTACTTCTTTTCTTGGCATTTTGTTGTCAGTCAACCTGAGTTCTTCAGGCTGGGGATTATTTAAGAGATTCTAGGAGTTTCTTGACATTTTGACTCTCTTGTGTATTACCAGATCTGTAGTGGGATCAATCCTCTTCCTGAGACGTGACATCTTTATCAAAGACTTTGAGGAGGTGATAGACTTATCAAGTCTGCAGGTCACACCAGGCTAGGAGGCACTGGTCAATGCAGTTAATAAGAGTGGAGGATAAAATAATTGGCTGACAAAAAAAAATTCGTGAAATTTGACTAGGACAAATGCAAAGCCCTACACTTGAGAAAAAAACAAAACAGCAACATCGACCCTTGTCATGACATAGGCTGTGCAACCAGGCTGCAGAAGCTTTATGGGGAGGACCAGGAGAAACCAGAAGACAGCAAGCTGCACAAGAGCTCTGTAGTGAAAAAAATGAAAAAGTCTTTCAAGGCTGCATGAGCATAGCCAATAAACTGGAGGAAGTCATCCGTACCCATCAGACCACATCTAGATAAAGCAATCAGTTTTCACTCCCTGGTGCAAGAAAGTCATTGGCAAGCTGGAGTAAGTTCAGCAGGGTCACCACAATGCTTGGTAGTGAAGCACTTACTTGTGGGGAAAGACTGAGGCAACAGGGCTCAACCAGTCTAAAGATGAGACAGCTGTGGGAAGATGTCATGGCAACCCACCATGGCCTATGCAGAGGTCATTGGGAAAACAGAGCCAAGCTCTCCATAGTAATGTGTTGGGACAGAATAAAAGACAACAGCTCTGTGGTGAAACAAGGTAAGATCAGAGTAGATCTAAATAAAAACTTTTTTCCCCATAAGGACAACTCAGCCTTGGAATAGTACGTCTGAGAAATTGTGTAGCTGCCATTCCTGGAAGTTTTCAAGAAAAAGAAACTATTAAACTAACTCCTGAGGTCTTTTCCAAACTGAATCAACCTATAACTCTGTAACTGAAGCTCAGTCCTTGCACTGTATTATGCCTGAGCTAAACTGTAGTTCTTATATTTTGATGATAATTATTTTTCATCTTCTGACCTTATGTCACTGACTTGACTTCTTGGCTTGACCTTGAACTCAGCTTCATGGGCTTGATGTGCAATGGCTAAACCTGGGGCAGAACTAGTCACTGTCACTAGCCTGACTCCCTTCTTCTTCCTTGGTTACTAAGGAACATTGCCTCTGGATGGTGAGGACACTGCCGACTTCCGTTATCTTTGGTTCTAGACTTGCCTTCCATATATACCTAAAACTCTGTTGATTGCAGTTTCTTCTGCATCCCTCTAGACTCAGATGTTGCAGGTTGTGTGGTCAAAGTAGGAGAAAATTTATGAAGGAGATGGAGGCTTTGTGTGTGACAAAATGTTTTGTATAGTTGAGCTGGATTTGTTCAATGTGGATACTACTGCAAAATTATGTGCTGGAAATTAACAGGAGCTTTTGTAATCAGAAAAGCTGTCGCAGGCTTTCATGTATGCAATGCTCAGTAAGCTGCAATGAGTCTTCTGATTAATCATAGAATCACAGAATGGCTCAGGTTAGAAGGGACCTTAAAGCCCAACCATTTCCAATCCCCTACCAAATGTATGTAGGATTGCCACGCAGCATCTCAGGCTGCCCAGGGCTTCATCCAGCCTGGCCTTGAACACCTCCAGGGATGGGGCATCCACAGCTTCTCTGAGCAGCCTGTGCCAGTGTCTCAGTGCCCTCTGAGTAAAAATATATTCCTAGCATCTAGTATAAATATAAACTCTCCAGTTCAAGAGCACCATGGAGAACCTGCCCCCATGTTATTCTTCAAACTCTTGACAGCACAGAGTTCTCACAAATTGTACTGCTGCAAGCTTATCTTGTTCCTTACTTGCTACTTTTTACTGTCTGCTTTTCCTTGTTAAACAGTGCTATCCTTCCAATCCCTCTGCAGAGCCATAGCCCTTATGTTTTATGTGGGATGGCAAGGAAAGTGGGCTACTCCTGTTGTTTCTGACATCCCCTGAGGGTTTGGAGGCATTCATTAGGAATTTCTTCTCCTCACACTGACACAGTGTAGGAGACATTTGCAAAGTGGTGACTTTCTATTGGGCTGGGTCCTGCTTCCAAGAGTACCACGGAACAAACTGTGGGTGGTGTCATAGTAGGATTTCATGCCAAATTCACTAGGTAGGAATATGATAAAAATTATAGATACACTTGGCTCCTCAAGAGAGGTTCTCAAGAGATTACTTGCTGCCACTGCAGCAAGGCATGATAGGTGTACTTAAATCCGTGGTAACAGTGCATTGTCTACTCAGCCCCTGTAAATCCTCAGTTGCTCAACTGTTCTACACAATGGATTTCACAGCCACTCCACACTGAAAACTTCAGTGTGGAACTGGTCTTTTAGTTGCAATGCCTTTTCAAACAGCTACATTAAACCACTGTTTCAACTTAAAAGTCCTTCTTTTAATTCTTGCCTTTGTGGACAAGTAGAACGGTTGTTTGGTAAGCTGCAGAAAGACTGGCCCATTAAACAGGATGGTCAGTCTCAAGAGGCTTTGTTTCTGTGGGGTTTATTGTAGCACCTTGCTTGCTTTCCTTGCTTGAAGGGCAACACATCTCAGATCTCTGCTGCTCATCTGGCTTGGCTAACAAAAAAGTGTCAGCAGGAGAGAGGGGTATTACCTACTATGGCAATAAGTTCTAACACGTATTTTTTTGATGGGCAGAAACAGCAAACTTTTAAATGCAAATATCTAGTGTTGCAGACAATGTTTAGAGCGTGGTAGTGCATGAGGTCTGATCCTGCAGAGAAAAGAGGATCTGGTTATGGCTGTAGTATTCACGCAGATGCCCTGTGTCTGGTTCAGTGTCATCATGTGAACTGAACTGATGAGGTGGGAAAAGCAGCTTTGAGCCCCCGTGTCAAGGTGTTAATGCAGTCACCTCTCCCAGATACTTCCTGACTGTATTGGTTGCACCAAATGCCATTCCATTTGTTCAGAGGCAAGCAGGCAGGAGGCTGCCAAACGTTGCAGGAGCTTCATGAGGCTGCTAATTATGAAGGCTGCCTGGAGTGGATGTGGTAAATAAATATACCACATCTGAGTCCAAATGGATGTGCTGGTGTTTGTTTTTGCCTTGCAGGAGCAAACTGAGCAGGAGGGCTTGATAACATCTGATCCAAGTGTTCAGCATACAGCATCCTGAGTGATGAGCAGCGTGTCAGATGGACCATTTGGATAACAAAAGTGACCCCAAACTCTCCCACAGATCATGTTTAGGCAATTTAGGGTCTATACTTAAATAAAAAACACAGTTCAACAATCTTCTGTGCATCACATAGCTGCTGCTGACCTTCTATTTCCAATATATCCAAAAGATGCTTATCCTAGGAAAGTAGCAACTATGCTTGTGTAAATACAGAAAGTTAGCTTGTTTAACTCACACATTTAAAGAACAATAACAATGAAAGGTCAGCATTTAGAAAAGCCCAGCATTATTATTAAGAATATTCTTATAATTACTGCCCCTTTGCACGTTTCTGATGTTTATGTTTAATTTTACCCCTAGATACGGTCTTAATTCATAGCTGAGAAAAATCTAGCATCTTCTGCTGCAATGGAAGGCTGCATCCTATGAGTGCTAGAAGGTCACAGAAGGGATTTCAGACATGGTGCTTTCAAAATTTACATAGTTATTTATTTTATACAATCTTGTTTTCAACTCATTTGTTTGTGTGTGCCTGTGAGATAAATACATAGTTTATTCTGTATAAATTCATGTCCACACCCTCTTATTTTTTATTTCTTTCCATTATAAAAAACATAATAAGGACTATATTTCATTGTTGTTATAGCCACGCTGCAGTGTAGGAAAACAAATTAGCTGTAGCCTTCTCAATTCCTTTTCTGTAAAACTGGGATTTACAATTCAGGTCTTTGCATTCTCCTATGGAAGAAATGTGTTCAGCAGCATCTGGGTGTTGTTGTTACTGCTATGCACTCCGTTATCATTTGAAGGGCTTACTAGTTTTTTTTTTTTTTTGCCCAGACGCTATTGAGCTGGGTCCGTGGAAGGCATCTCAGGTACAGGGATTTATTGCCTTGTATACAGCACTCTGTATGTATGACTACACAGCGAACAGGATGGGCTATGGGGTGCTGGAGGAAGGGTGCTGAGACATTTAAGCAAGGCAGTGGCATCTCATATGCCACACGGCACTATGAGGCACAGTATCACTGTTGGGATGGCAGTTCACTGAGACAGGGACTTTAGCAGTGACTGCAGAGCCCCAAGCCCCTCATGGTGCTGTGGTAAGCAGCTAATCATGCCCAGGGGTCTCTGTTCTGTGGCAGGTGAATATCACTGCTTTAAAATGGTAAAATCAAAGCTGCGGCACGATTTTGCGCTGCACTTGTAATGAAATGGAGCTGTGTGTCTGTATGCTGGGCTGTGTCATTTGAGACTGCTTTCTTTGTGGTCAGTGCATGGAAACCATTTAATATAGGTCACAATATGCTGCAATGCAAATAAAGCAAAATCTGGAGTAACTGCACTTTAACATATGCGCTCTCACATGCTGTCTTAAGTCATGGCTCAGAGACTGTTTATTTGCAAAAATAATTTCCCCTCTGAGCACTTGCATGGGAGATGGCTTCTGTGTCAGTTCAGTGTTGTAGGAGGTACTAACATGACAGCCTCTGCTTCCCTTTCTAACTCTGCTGCCTCCATTTTATTGTGAGCCTTCCTGTGAAGTACATCTCATCTTTTCAGAAATACCCCCCCAGCATATTCCCTCTCTGTCTGTCAAAGAAAACCTTTTTTTTGTGAGTGCTTCAATCAAGTCTAGGTGTGGTTTTGTTTCTCCCCTTTCTCCTTCTTTTTTTTTTTTTTTTTATTCTTTGCTTTCTTTCTGTCATTCTGTCTTTCTTTTTCATTCTTTTTGCCAGATGATGAGCATTTTGAAAAGAAGTGTGAATGTGAATGCATGAGCAAATCCATTTGGGCACCTGCCTCTTGAAAGAGGGGAAGACAGAACAGAGTGTAAATGGCAGAGGCACTGCACGATTGCAGGAAACAGCTCTTTTCACATCCGTCTTTCTACAGAGCTATCTTTTCTGGTGGGAATGGTGCCTTTATTACTTTCACTGTTTCTTTACAAAATTTGCTTTTCCAAATGGAAATTCATTGAACTTTGTTGCACTCTTGTGAGATAAGTAATATGGTCCAGTCCAGTTTGGCCTCTCTAGCAGAAAAAGCAATATATAGAAATGTGTGGAATCCATCTAGGAGTCTGATGGTATAAGATGCCTGAACTTACATTTCCAGCATTTCTATCCTATGGAACTTGTGCCTGCTTAAATATTTTATGGCATTTCTACCCATTTTAGTTTCTGTCTTTTGTTTTCTTTTTCTTCCATTTGTATCTGAGTGGCAGTGAACTGGGGAACGATGTGTAAGTTAGATAAAAGGAAAAAGTCTTTTACAGTTAGGGTGGTAAGGCATTGGAATGGCTTGCCCAGAGCTGTGATTGATACCCCATCCCTGAAGACCTTCAAGGAGAGGCTGGATCAGGCCCTGGGCGACCTGATCTAGCTATGCATGTCCCTGTGCAAGGGAGTTGGACTAGGTGACCTTGGACTAGCTGTCCCTTCTAGTTCTAGGGTTTCTGTGATTCTGTGAGATCAGAAAGCTGCAGAGGAGCCTATACCCATGGGTGAGGCATTTTCATGCTCTGGCATATCTCCTTAGAGGCAGTGGGTCAACGTTCCCCTGAGAGAAGTATGTGCAGGAAACGTCATGTCTGTGCTCTCCCACCTGTTTCGTGTTACTAGTTTTCCCGTGACAATGCTTAAGCTCATTCATGACTATATACTATCATGGCTGCTCATTCATATTTCACATTGCAAGTGGTCTAGGCTGAGTCTTGGAGTCCAGGTATAGAATATACGATCCTATCTGCACTGCTGATGTGATAAGTAGTCAACATTCAGCGCTGTCATGGCGGCAGTGCCCTACTCCTCAGCTAAGGAGCAGTGCTACTCCTTCCCTCAGCAAATATTTGGATTTCTGTGATGATCAACAGCACCAAAATTCCAAGTGTTATTATAAAATGTTAGCACCAGTAATAAAGAAAAGCACTGCACCCAGATGAAACCGTAAAGAGAATTTAGATAGTGTTGCAATTATCTCATTTGTAAATTGAGTAGGACATTGCTGGTAGCAAATTTTATGTAAAGTGTCGTAGGGTTTTTAAATGACCCTAAGTAGTCAGGGCATTTGCTCTGAGTGTATTGTGCGAGATGGAATAAATGGCGGAATGATTTGGGCTTTTAAAACTAGGCTGAATAAAATGCTACAATATATCCTGCATGGGTGGGCTCAGTCTGACAGGCAGATGCATTCAGGAACATAACGTGTCTTGTATGCCTCTGATTTATACCGCTCTGTGAAGGTGCCTAAGGGCTGGTTTACACACAAGCTTGCACTGTTTTAATTAAACCTGTTTTCAGTCTAGGATTGTCAGTTCAGAATAAAAATTACTGTCATCAAGACAGCTGAGAAATGTCGGTCTGGTGGGTTCAAACTCTGCTTTAGGCATCCCACCAGAGGTGTCTGAGGGCTCTGCTGTGAGCTCTGCTAATCAGGTATATTAGCATGGAAAACAGGGAGGTAGGTTCTGCTAGAGCAAATGTCCTTAACTCCCTCAGGAAGAGCTTTAATGCTCTTCACTGACTCTAGGGCATGAGAAGATGAAGTCCCTAGCTTAGACAAACTGGAGCAAGATACCCAGAACAGATGATGCAGATTATATTTCCTCTCATTTGTGCAACCTTTTTTTCTGTCTCTGATCATTCTTTCAGTGTTTTTACCCAGCACATTGCTGGGTGGAAATCGGGACCACAGATGAAAGTGGAGAAGATGTGAAGAATAATTTGGAAAGGAAATAATGATAGTTTACTGAAATATCTATAGAGAAATTCAAGAAAAAGTGAACAAAAAAGAGAAAACAAAAGAATAATAAAAAGGTTCCAATAATGACCTCAGGAAGATATACAATACAACTGGAGATGCTTGGAATGTATTGTAAATTTTTTTTTTTTTTTCTTAACACATTTATTGACTAAGCCCTAAGTTTTCAGGGAAATCTAAAGAAGCGATACAAGCAACTTAGTGGGATATTGACCCACATTTTTCTTCCAGAAAATCCTGCCTTAGGTACCAAAGTGAGAATGAGCAAATATATTCTATTCATAGGAAGGTTTATTCATATATCACAGAATCACAGAATGGCTTGGGTTGGAAGAGGCCTCAAGGATCATGATGCACCAAGCTCCCCGCCACAGGCAGTTCCGCCAACCTCCACATTTGATCCTAGACCAGGCTGCCCAGGGCCCCATCCAACCTGACGTTGAACACCTCCATATGTATTCACATATACACAAATATACGTATACACACATGCACATATATATTTATACACGTGTATATAGTGCATGAAGGCAAATACAAAATATTTATCGATATTGCAGTATCCAACATGCCTAGAAATTGTGTATACAAATATATAGGGAAGGGAAGCATGTATTCACAAGTACAGTCCTCAAACGAATACTGATTTCGAGGGTTTCTAAGAAGAAATAAATAGCAGTAAGACACCTAACATGCCACTTGAACCATTAACACTGAACTCTTAACAAAGAGATTCAACCAGCCCTCAGTCTTCTTGGTTTGCTTAGCTTTAAGAAGCAAAATCTTTTGTTTTCCTCACTGTTTTAAATTCTTCTCACACAGATGCCCAAAGGCTCTACCTGTCCATCTCCTGCCCCAGTTTGTCTAGGAGTTGTGAATAAAATTGTATGCCTGTGTCTGGTCTGGCCGACATTGTTTAAGCCATCAATCTGATGAGATGGACTTCAAACAAAACACAGCCCTCGAAGTGGTGAAAGTAATCTTGACTTTGGAGCACTGATCTTTAGGCTTGGATTCAGTCTTGTGTTTCAGGAGACTCATATCTACGTTGTCTCATGGAAAAATGCAGCAGACAGCACTTCTGGAGGACTATCTCTGCTTCTACATCAAGGCAACACCTACAGTATATGCAGCAGCATCTGCAGTCAACAGCATCAGTGACCTGCACTCATATGGCTTAGAGCTGATCCCCTCTGCACTGACCTTCAGTCTCTTCTGATCTTTCTGCTCAGAAGACCTGGAGATAACTGGAGATATCTAAAGTAGTTCTGGGAGAATGAACTTCGTGTGGTCTGATGTCATTGCCAAGATCTTAACCAGGAAACAAGGGTTCACTCCAAAGGAGAATCCCAGAAGAGACTGTAAGTAGACTGTCAGTGCACTGGTCATGGGATAGTAACGATGAGTTAAATCCTCTGGCATTTGTAGCATTCATATACAAGATCTTCAGGATTAGAAAGGGGGCATAAAGCCTGAGTTTGCCATTTAATGGGAAGAACTCTTGATTGTGAGGCTTCAGTTATGGTGCTCCTTCCTCACAAATAATATCTGCTATCAACCCATAGACAAAAATATAGACACTAGAAAACATACATCTGTCTAAGGAAGAACTGACTGGGAAAAGTGTTTAGAAAAACATAAACAATGGAAAATACTGAATAAAAAAAAATAATATACAGCAAGTTGAGGGCCATCCAGTGAAGTTGTCTGGAAAACTTAAAAGAAATTCATTAAGTATTTTTTACATCATTAAATTATGGAGCTCACTGTCACTGGATACTGTGAGAGTCAGATTTAGGTAAGATGAGGGTGCAGGGCAGATTCATCAGGAAACTATTTCATAGAATCATAGAATCACAGAATCATGGAATCATAGAATCACAGAATCATAGAATCATAAGAATCATAGAATGGCCTGGGTTGAAAAGGACCTCAAAGATCATGTAGTTTCAACCCCCCTGCTATGTGCAGGGTCGCCAAACACCAGACCAGGCTGCCCAGAGCCACATCCAGCCTGGCCTTGAATGCCTCCAGGAATGGGACATCCACAACTTCCTTGGGCAACCTGTTCCAGTGCATCACCACCCCTAATGTGAAAAACTTCCTCCTAATATCTAACCTAAATCTCCCATGTCTCAATTTAAAACCATTCCCCCTTGTCCTATCACTATCCACCCTTGTCAACAGTCATACCCCCTCCTGTTTATATGCTCCCTTCAAGTACTGAAAGGCCACAATGAAGTCTCTCCAGAGCCTTCTCTTCTCCAAGCTAAACAAGCCCAGTTCCTCAAACTTTCCTCATAGGAGAGATGCTCCAGCCCTATGATCATCTCAGTGGCCCTCCTCTGGAGCCACACCAAGAGCTCCACGTCCTTCCTGTACTGGAAGCCCCAGGTTTGGATGCAGTACTGCAGATGGGGACTCACAAGAGCTGAGTAGAGGGGGATGATCACCTCCCTCTCCCTATTGGTCACCCCTTTTTTTATGCAGCCCAGAACACAGTTGGCCTTCTGGGCTGCAAGCACAAACTGATGGCTCATATCCAACTTCTCATCCACCAGGACCCCCAAGTCCTTCTCTGCAGGGCTGCTCTCAAGAAGTTCTCCCAGTTTGTTTAAATACATGGGATTGCCCTGGCCCAAGTGCAGCACCTTGCACTTGGCCTTGTTGAGCCTCATAAGGTTTTCATGGGCCCACTTCTCCAGCCTGTCTGGATAATGGTCCCTTTGGATGACTTCCCTTCCCTCCAGTATATAGACTGCTCTGCTCATTACAGACCATTCAATCTTCAATCAAATATCTGTTAAACATAAGGATCTGGTACAACCCATGGCTAAGGAAGACCCTAAGCTGCTGATGGTAGGAAGCAGGAAATATTTGCTATTGATACATTTCCTTCTTTCTAATGTATTTTGCAAAGCTTCTATTATCAACTGTTGTCAAAAACAAGAACTAGGTTAAACATGTCTTTGTTCTAAATCAGCAGTGTTCCTCTTACGCACTCTTTAGCAGAAACCATAGATAATCCTGAGAACTCTTTCTTTTAATGCTTGAAAGGGAAGAATTCACATATTTTTCCTGTTACCAGAGAGCACAGCATACAGCCACATGTGGTAATAATCCCATCTAGTTCTTCTTATTCCACAGGGAGATCAAATTCAAGACAACAGCTCCAGGCACTTAAATTACCGTATTGGAAGCCTAAATGCAGGAGAGCAGTCAGAGAAAACCCCTTCTAAGCTGCTTGGGGTTGATTGAAAAGTTCCTACATATGTCCCCAGAGTGTTACTGATATTTTGGAAATAATTCCTTAGGCGCTTATGTCTTATATTGGAAATCCAGTATTTACAATTGCTGTCTTACGGCAAATGATCAGCCACAGGCGATTTAAGCCAATCTAAGTGACACAGGAGGAAGTCTGTTCCTACTCTTACCCCTCAATCCTGACCACGTGGTTCCATGATCTTCCTAGGCAACCACAAGCATTTTTGTGGATGGACAGTAACTGGATAAGCAAGATAATAACCATCCATGTGGCTACCTGAGTGCTAATGGGCAGAAATGTAGAGCACGGCCTAAAACCAATCTTTCTGAGAGTAATAAGGCTTTACATTGGCTTAGAACACTTGTGAAAGCAGATATATCACCTCTTATAAGATCTAATTACTAAGAGTACTTGGCCCAAGATGAAGTTTTTTGAATGAAACTGATTTCAGTTAAGAGTAAATAGCTTCCAAAGGAATTTAGTTGCATGTAAGGGCAGCTATTTACCTATAAAATTATCATAAAGGCAAATAAATTTAAAGACCTATGCAGTTTTGTGTTAGAAATAAAGCCAAACTCAGCGATGTAGTGAAGATATTCCTGTAACTCACATAGAGGAATTTTGAAGAAAAAAAAAAAAAAAAGGGTTCCCTATTTGGAGAATATTTATGTACTTTAAATAATGGTAATTAAAACAGTGAGAAAAGAAGTAGTGGGAGGACATCATATACCTCCTTCTATTCCTTGGATGAGAATCACAAGCTTCAAATACTATCATCAGAGATAAAAGGCTTGTTGTGTTGGCAACTTTACAGTAACTTTTCGAGTCTGTCAGATAGTCATGCTGTGGCATCAGCCATTGTTCTTCCAGAGCCCTCCTTCTTCTCTGATTTGATGGAAAAGAATCTGTCATTGTTTAAATGATACTCCCTTCCCAAATTAAAAGGAGAGCAAGAATTGGCAGATACCTCTTTAAGTGAAAGAAATCATTTATTATTTATATGCCTCTTTTAGCCCTGCCACTGTTACATCTGACTGCAGAAAAACCCAGTGAGCTTCTACCCACTATAGATAAATAACATTGAAAATGCTGCTTTGTATTGAATTAAAATATCGAAAATGCAAAGCTCTACCTTGAAGTTGGGATCAAGGGAGATGCATTTGATTTGCTGATGTCATGAGACAGAACCCATTCTTTTCAAAGTAATTGGCTCCCTGCTGTCAGAAGTCCTGAGGAAAGTTTGGCATGTTTGTGTAGAGCTGCATTGTCTTTCTGTATTTATTTGGAATAGGATGCTCCCTACAGCTGGACCTCTTTCAGTCAGAAGTAAATGTCTGCAAGCAATCTAGCTACTGAGTTTTGGGGATGTGCATGGGGTTTGCACACGTGTGCTTTCTTATACCGTACAGTCATTTTTTTTCCTAGGTTTGTGTCTCCAAGATGTTTTGATTGAGATGATGACTAAAAAATTCCTCTGTGAGAAAGGAGCAAACTGAATTCTGAAAAACTTCTACTTCACAATTCAGAACAGAGTCTTCCGAAAACCTTGTATAAGAGTGTTGGAGAAGAGATGCAGCCTCAAAGCAGCTCAGATGCCTTTTCTCTGTCTAGAAGCCCAGAAATAAATTTCACATACCATCTGGCAGGAAAAAATAGCAGACTTGGATTGTGAACAAGCAAGCCATTGACCAAGTGTTTCCCACTTATGTACTGCTCAATAGATATTTGCCCCTTTCTCACCTCGTGAGCTCAGATTCCCCAGTGAACTTCTTTGCCAGAATATGAAATAACAGAGTTTCCAAGATGCAAACCTCTAAGGACAGTTGTTGATATCGAAAAGTTTGAAAAGCAGCAACACATTTGGTTAGATACAGTAAAGTTTCATATGGTGAACAATACATGCATTTTTAGAGCTGAAATTTTGCATAAACTCACAAAGCAATTATAATCAAAAGGAACTTGAAGAGATATGATATGAAAACCTGGCATTCCCCTGGGATAAAATAATCCTGCAGGGCTCTTCCTGACTCATGATTCTGTATTGAGTTGAAGGAGGAAAATAGGACATATCAGCTGATAAAGCAGAGATGAAGAAGTAGTAAGTTTGTAATATTATGGACCAACCTTCTTTCTGCTGTAAATGTGTTTCTGATATTGCAGGGGCATGTTCTGCCCTCATCTCCACTTCAAATCATTGCATTTCTGAAATGTAGCCTAAAAGTAAAATGAAAACCAAAGGCTATGTCTGATAGTATTAACATTCTGCCTAGTATCCAAGGCCTTTGAATCAGTATTGTTTTCAAGAGAGAATACCAGTATTACTGTTTTTGTGCTTATATGTTGTCGCTTTTTTTTCGTGTTGTGGAGAGTTTTTGAATTATGAGCTCTGGAAATTCAAGAAAAAATATATTTATCCAACTTCTTCGTATGGCAAAATTTCTCTCTTTCTGTACCTTTTACTAATTTCAAATATGTGAGAGTAAATTGTCTTAACTCTGGGCTAGTAACCTGGATCCTTTCCCTGTTTAATGGAGCGAATAGGGATCTTCTGAATACATCTCATACAGTGCTAACTAACATGGCTGGGTAATACCCATCTCTGTACCAATACTTTCTAGGAATTGGATGGAGACATAAGATACTGAAGGCTGCACAGCAGACATAATAATTTTGGTTCCAAAGTCAGGACACTACTATGAGCCTAGTCTAGATCCAATTAGTGACCTGCTATAGAGGTGAAAACTTGAATAGCCCAATGGTAATTCCCTTAGTTATTTGGTCTCCCAGAGCAATTTTGTTTAGCTTGAAGCCTGCTTTTTGAAACTACTGATTTATATTTTAGCAGAGTAAAAGAAGGATTTAATCATTAAATGTAATAACAGCATTTCTTCTTATAGAGTAAAATAAAATCAATCCATATCCAGTAAAGAAGCCTGTGTAATTGAAATAGAAGCACACTACTCCATCACTTCAGGCATATAACAAGAATAGCTAATAGTAAAAGATGATATATCTCATCCCCTGAGGGGCACATGAGTAATTTGTAGGCTGACAAAAAGATCATCCACAGGACCTATTCAAAGTGGACAAGATGGCTTCGTCTATTTGTATTTCTTGATTTATGCTTTGGATTTTGTCATGACCTCTGGTATTGAGGGTAGCTTTGCATGTACCTAGACAAACACATATTCACACAGTCTCACTTGTTTCCACATTCACACACATACTTTTCTTCTTGTAAAGACCATACTCCAACATCTATATTTGTGATAATAATTCAAACTCTCTGGAGAAGAACATGTCAGAGCCACATGTCACATAACTTTTTGACTTCTCTGTATTGAAGCAAATGTGTTTATCCTTAAAAAAAAAAACCCTCAGAAATCTGGTAACTGCTTCTGGGTGAATCTACTTGATTCTTCCTTGGTAAAAATAATGAAGCTGATGTATTCAGGGAAATAAATCACTAATTACTTAGACAGTAACAGCCCCCTATAAATAAGAATAAGCTCTGTGAGACACAGCTGAAAGTTGGAATAGAATTTGCCTGATTTAGGAACTAACAGAACATGGAATTTCAAGGTAATTTTATGAGTGTGATGCAATAGGTTTCTGAAGAGTCCTGTATATTCCAGGGACAGAGGTAGATGTCTCTGAGGGCTTTAAGGGGCAGATCCAGTCCAGCCAACTGAATTGTCTGTACCTAGGAAAGCAAGTTGTCCCTCTACAGGTCTTAACTAGCGTCTTCTCCAGAGAATGTAGAAACTTCCTATAGAAAGACTACTTCACTTGGAGATTAATATCTACATACAACAATATCTAAGTGCTGCAGATGTTCAGATCAGGTGGATTTGATCACTTTCTATGGCAGAATAAAAAAAACTCTGGTGGGTCCATGACCTGCTGTGTACCTTTTATTATTCTATGTATCCATACAAGGAAAATCATTTTCTTTTGTTCACTGTGGAATATTATACTGTAATGCTTTTAGAAGATTCCTCTTCTAATTCAGAGATCTGAGCCACTTATCATCTGCTTCACTGTTATACAAAGACTTCTCTAATAGCTTAATCAGTCTGTTTCCACAGTACTTTATCACATCATCTTGGAAGGGAAATCTGGTCAGGCAGAATGTGGACAGAGGGAAAAATTGACTGACAGGGGAAGGGAAAAAAACCACACAAAATAAACAAAATACAGAAATAAAAACTGACTACAGACTGTACAGAGTGATTAGTTTGTGGCAAAATAGAAACCATGTAGGTGATGCATTTAGGCTAATCTATGTATGAATGCATGCAAAGTAACAAATGATCCTGGTAATACTTGGTTAATGACAGAGAGGAAAGAAGGAATTTTTATTTATTTGTTTATGTTAGGTAGCAAGCAAGAACATAAGGCTGTGGCATGGACAAAACAATCTCTGGGTGAGTTTCATGTCACCTAATTCTAGGAGCTGAGTTCATCTCCAGATTAAAGCACCTAAGTGCATGTTTATAAGCATGCCTTCTGCATACTGGTGAGTCTTGAGATTCACTACAGCTAACAAAGATAATGAGTTCTCCTTAGTTTCTGTGTCACATCTGTAATCTCCATCTGAGTATCTCAGGTATCTTAGGATGACTCCAATTGCCACGGATGGTAGTTTTACATAGATGACAATCCTACCCAAACTGTGTTTAAGGTTGTATTTCAACAAGCATTTAGAAACAACAAGCATGACAGACTACTTGGAGGTAGCCACCTACCACCATTTTACTATGAAAGAAAGATAGGGGAAATTGGATAATTAAGAAAGTAAAAATTCTGACAAAACTGAAGAGAGAGTGCTAATACGGTTATGTAGCAGTCTTGTGAGTGGAATCACAGCAGCACCTGCTACTTTAGAATTTTGATAGCAGAAAGCAATAGCAACAGTGATTTTTAACTCATTTGCATTGTAGATACCCACTTTACATAAAGGTCTTCTGCTTCCCCCTCTGATAACTGTATTTGTCCAAATTATTTATTGCAAATGAAATAGGAGATGAGTTCAACCATTTTCCCCTGTTTATGAATCATTTTCAAGCTCATCTTAATTTGTATGGAAGTATTCATTGCACATAAGTATTTGCCAACTAGTTTATGAGGACAAATTACAGATGACAACTTGTTCATGAACATTTATTTCAAATCTTTATTACTCCTGAGTTGTGATTAGTCATCCATATCACACGGTATTGAACTGACTGTTACTTTTTAATCAAGAAAACAATGATTAATGATGGCAATTAACTGATAATGAGAAACAAGAATAATGTGGACTTCAGAACTCACAAACAATTTTAAAACAAACCAGCAAGTATTCATACAGGTAACCAATACTGTTTTCATCAGAGGATGAGCATGGCTAGATTAATATGTTAATTAATGAAACGTGCATCTCTTCTAGGCATTATTCTTAAAAATGTGTGCTATCATTTTTCTATCCAAAGTAATTTTGGGATAAGACTTAAACAGTTTTTTCCCCTTACTTTCCAGGTAAAAGCTATTATAACATTGTATTTTCCTTAAGGCCTGTAGTACTCTTTGATGCACTCTTTTGGGGGCCTTTCTGAAATTTTGTTCAGCACTATACGTGTTAATCCCCAGTCTTGATTATGACTTAAGCTATATCAAACAACTGAAAAAAACAAAAAAATTTAAAAGCCCAAACAAACATAACAACCACCAGAAAAGAAAAGAAAAAAAAAATAATAAAAAAATAAAAAAATAAAAAAGGTAAAAAAAGACAAGAAGCAGCTGTGTGGATTGCAGACAAATACTTATTTTGATTTTTCTTGATTAAAATAGCCACTGGGAATCCTCAACGACCCTTTTTCTGGGCTACAAGAAGCAGAAGGTGTCATTATTCAAAGGCTGACTGATGCTTCATGGTTATGACAGAAGTAGCTCCAAGCATTACCATTTAAGTACCACTGCACTTGCAAATATGTGGTGGAAATAAACTTGCAGCAGAATGGATTGAGAGTACCTTGGATATCCTTTAACAGCTATTCTTTGCATTATTTCAGAAGTAAACAATGCATAAACCATTTAAATCTGTTAGATTTCTGTTAATTATAATTTCTACAATCTCTTACAGCCACAGAATCTTCTTTCATCAGGTAAGGTATGAAGAAAACATACACCCTGACTACACTCACTGGATGACAAAAAGTCCATGAGTATGTGAAGCTGTACAGCGATCAACACTAAGGAAGACAAAGTTACTCCTCTCCCATTCCCTTATTGCCCTGTATACTGGGACCAAAACCCAATGATCATTGATGGATGACCTAACTGGATTATGGCTCAGCTACCAATGGAGTTAAGCTGATTACACTAACTGAAGTTTGGTTCAGCAAGTTGTAAAGGCAAACTTTTGATTACTGGCTGTTGGCTTCGAAGTAACAGTCCAAGTAACTTCAGGAGCAACAGAGCAAATGAAGCCCATTTTCCTATGAATTTGGTTCATGAAGTTGTATTCTCTGGAATCTAATAAGTAATGAACAACAACTGAAGTTTCTCCAGCAGCTAGAGCATTCATTCCCAGTATATAATTATGAATGCCTGTGCAGCAGCTTTTCCCCTGCTTTCAAGCTCTCTAGACCCTGATAGTTTTAAGAATATAATATCTGTTGACTCTCAGATGGAGTAGTAACTGATGAATCAGTTTGGAAGGGACTGGAAAGGGGGAGAAAAGAGTACACATACACACAAATTATAGACAAAGTAAACACAGAAAAACAGGCTAGACCCAAGATTAGCTTGCATGTATTTACATAGGTGAATAGTATAATAGGTTCATAAATATAAAAATTATTTGTTCACTTAGGTTAAATTTAAAAAAAAAAGATACGTAGACTTTATTTCTCTAGATATATCAGCATTGTGCTATGGCTGTGTAATTATTTTCAACCTAGGCTATCAGAACAGCCTTAAACACAGAAGAACCAAACCAAGCCAAAACAAAACTCTGTAAGCACCCTCAATATTACTTCAATAGAGGTGTTGCTATGTAGGTTGTTTGTATGGCCTGAAGAAACCCATATGAAGTACCCAAGCACCTGAGTACTTCACGTACTTCACTTGCTGATAAACTTGTAGTGACATCTTCATTACAATACTTACTCTACTTATGTAAAGTAAGTGAAATGCTGCAAACACAAAGGTCGAAACCCAATTGCAGAGTAAGTGCCATCCATCCTTAAGATAAGGAGCCAGACATACTGGTCAGAGGAGCAGATGCCCATAACCACCTCTAAGGAATGCAAAGAACATACATCAGCCTTGTCATGGCCCTGCCCAGTCAAACCAGTGTATTGCTGAGATTGGCTGATGGCAGGAGTCCAGTGAAGATTATAGAACTGACATGAGAAATGAACTAATCTTTGTGAGTGAATTCACTTAGCTGCTGCACTTTCAATTCAAAGTGCCAGGACTTCCTGCTATGAAGGTGTGAGTGCTATGTTCAGCGTCTCTTAACAGTTTTTAATGAATTTTGTCTGTCATTTTTTTAACGTGGCCAAACTTTCACCATCTGTGCTATTGTGTGACGGGAGATCTCAGTTTACACACGTATGGTGTGAAGAAACATTTCTCATGATCCTGGGGCAAGATCAGGACTTCTCTGATCCTGGCCTGCTGCCTTGACTTCCCAGTTTATCTCGGCCTCATCAATCTCTCTGGTATTCACTGGGCACTTGGATGACCCTTTGTCCTAAAAAATGCTCTATCAATCTTGTTTGGGCAGCAAGGGACTGCGTTCTCATCACTGTACCTGAATGCCTTGTGACCATCTTTTATTCCCAGCTTCCCTTCATTCAATTCTTATTCACTTCCCAAGGACTTTGCAGAATTCATTTCTTTTCCTACCTCCTTTCCCCTACGCATGCATTAGGAATAAAGCCTTTACTTACCTCTACAAAACCATTTAAAATTAAAAGGTGAAAAGTGTTATGCAGAAGCTTGTAGGAACCTCCTAGCTTCTCACTGAAACCAGTAGGAAGTAGACACATACCTGTGTCTGTGCAACTGGCTCTTACTATATCTATCCTATAACGATGGGGAGTTAATTTTCCCTAGCATCGGTAGTTGAAATAAGAGGTACTTAATATAAATTAGTCAACTGAGATGTGTGAATAGTTTCAGCCCACCTTTTAATTCCCATGGTGCTCACAAAGAGAACCTAAATTAATTACTTGGTCAGACCTAACTGGTTGTTTTATGCTAGGTGTAAGAAAGTTAATGGTTAATTTACTTGTGTCCAGACTGATGGATCCAGTATTAGTCTTTGCTAATAAGTAGAATATTTGGTTATAAATCACTCGAGTAACAAATATTGTCTTTTTGTAGCCTTATTATATTGATGTAACTTATAATGCTGTTGGTTTAACATGTCTGGAAAGAAACTAGGGTTCAAAAGGCTTAAAAGATTAGAGATAAAAGGAAGGTGATGTAATTCAAGAAATTGAATAATCAAAGAAATTGGGTGGTTGGTAGCTGAGCAGTCTCTGAGATAGTCTCTTAAAATAATAAATACTCTTGTTGTACTGTTTTCTAAGAGGAAGGAAAAAAGACTTCATAACACAATTTTAACCCTTCCTTATTGATATCTCTGTAAATGTTTTTTTTCAATAAATTTCTTGTAATTCAAGAAATTCCTGCATCTGTCTAGGTGCAGACAATTTTCTGCACCTAGTTCAGAAAATAATTAATTTGGATTCTTCCCTAATTTCCACCAGGTTAAAGAAAAGGTAGCTTTGAATTTATAAAAATGATTTGTTACTACTTGGTTATGCTTCAGTAATCTCAACAATATTTTAACCTGCCACTTGGGTACTGAGTATACAGTGTATTTAGCTCTGTGTGATCCCGCTTTATCTTCTCAGACTGTATTTTATTAAGAGATGAATGCTTTTACTGATATCTTTCTTCGTAGCAGGCTATACCCCTTGGTTCTATTCACAAAAGAATGTAATATCCGAGAGCTTAACAAAAATATGAGATAACATGACATTAGGACACAACTCATTTGTATGCATCTGGATTAGATTACTAACTGAGAATTGGTTGAAAGGAGTGATTATATAATTAAAACAAAACAATAACAAAAAGAAAAGAACTAACCCAAAACTCTACCCTTCAGATTTATTTATTTTTTCTCAGATATATCAATGCCTTCTCAATGGTTTCATTTCCTGGTGTTTAAATCTTGAAGTTATTGCACATGACAACACACTACCTTAAACTCCACAAAATGTGCAGAAGTGAGAAACGCAGACTGCTTTCAGGCTTTCCAGGAGCTTGCAGTAGGGATGAAATCAAACAGAAATGTTTTACCTCATAGGGAATACAAAGGAGTAAAAGAGCAGAAGTTTTCAAGGTCCTGTAAAAGTTTTTGCTCCCATTAAAACCAATGTCCTCACCGTTACTGTATGATATCTGGGGAATCTGAAGAAGCCTCCCCATGGATTCATTTGAAAAAATGCTTATAATGGCTTCACTGTTCAACATAGCAATTATGAAATATGTAGAATGAGATCTGGGGAAGACTTGGGAAGGCAACTTGATATGCACAGCATCACCAAGAACTCACTGCTTCCTCCTGCCTCTTTCAGAGGGCAGTCTTGCCCTATTATTTTTATTTTTGCTTTTATTTTTATTTTTATTTTTCTTCTTTCTCGGAGAGGAGGAGAAAGCAGCCTGACCGTTCCCAGGGGTTGGGTCGCCCCTGGGCCGGGCTTTAGCCCCCGTTAACCGCCGGTGTCCCGTTCCGTAGGGCCGCCCAGGGCGCTCTGCTCGGTACCCAGCTCACGTCGCCTCCGCTCCTCCAAAGCAGAGCCCGGGGCTCCCTCTGTAGTTCAAGAGCGGAATTGAAATCACCTCCGGGAGCTGCCTCGTCCTCGAAAAGGGAACGGCGAGGAGTTGGGTCCGGCCCCGGGGGAGCACCCATCACCAGCACCACTTTTCCCCCTGCTTCCCACTGCATCTTGGGGGGTCTTATTTATTTATTCATTTCCCGTTTTCTCCAGGACTCTGATGGGTGTACAGCAGGCCTGGCGAGTTCTAGGGTCTGTGAGCCTCAACAAGTCACTGCCCCAGGGGACTCATCTGCTGTGTCTCTGCTGGCCTGCCTGTCAATCTGTGGGTGTAGTGCTGATCTTGCCCAAGAAAATGTCTCTCTTTAAACTCCAGATGTCCTTCATTAGCACAAGCTGCCTTGCTCTAAGATGAGGGATCACAGCACATCTGAAGAACTAACAAGATGTCTGTGCACCTACAGCCCTGTGGGATTCTTGCATGATGCTCAGAGCAAGTGTGGTCCTGCACAAAATCAAAGAAATTACCAGAACAGTTAACTGAAAACATTGCTACCTCGGGCTTAATGCCTTAAGTTTATGAAAAAGTAAGACCAAGAGATAAGTCATGCACTGCTGGCCCCTAATTGCTAAAACAACATTGTCAAAAGCATATCTCGAAATGCCACAGTAGTTGTCAGTCCTGGTGAGCTAAAAGAACCATCCTGTTTCTGTCGAGTAAAAAAGATGTATTGGAAAATCAAATCATTCACAGATGGGAGATTTTCTGTACAGAGCTTATAAGATAAAGAAATATTCATGATTCCTATAAAAAGGATTTGTTCAAAGATAATTTTGCTACTGTTGCTAGGACCGGAGACCAGCAAGTGGAGCAGAGCAACTGTTTCCCTGTGAGTGCACCAGTGCATAAAATAAGACTCAGAAACAGGCAGAAAAATACGGAGGGGCTGAACAACTCCTTCTGGCTTCACTTCATAAAACAAAGTTTCTGCCACTTTCTGGCTTTGACTGATCTCCTCAGTCTCCTTGGTCACCAATGGGGTGTGTCTCAGTTCAAATATAAGGAGAGCTTTCTCTGAAATCAGGGAAGAAAGCTTCTCTGCAGTTTTCATGCTCCTTCTGTGGGTAAAACTAGGTGTTGAACTTAGAAACAGGCCACCTGCACCTGCACATGCCATTTGGGTGGTTGGTAGCTGAGCAGTCTCTGAGATAGTCTCTTAAAATAATAAATACTCTTGGCATTGTACTGTTTTCTAAGAGGAAGGAAAAGAAAAAAGACTTCATAACACAATTTTAACCCTTCCTTATTGATATCTCTGTAAATGTTTTTTTTTTTCAAATGCAGTACTGGCAGTACTAATTGATGTCTTTCAATCATGCAAAATTTACCAGAGATTCTCACTGATCGATGACACAGAGGGGAAAAGAAAGGTTGGTCATTCCTGCCTTCTTTTCACAACACATACAGCTGGTGCAGTCTGGTATGCCAGGGGTAGCTGAGAGTCACCCATAAATCATGAAATCACAGAATGCCTTGGGTTGGAAGAGACCTTAAAGCCCATCAAGCTCCAGCCCCCTGACACGGGCAGGGTTGTCACCATCTATGTCAGGCTGCCCAAGTCCCTATCCAGTCAACCCTTAACCATGCTTCCCTCTCCCCATGTGGCACTGAGTGATTTCTCTGAGCTTCAGTTTCTCAACTTGTAAAGCGAGAAAAACAGATTTGTTCCTCCTTTATATATGCAGGTTATGCTGCAGCTGAGTATTATGCACACGTTTCTGATGCATTTGCATTCTCTATTGAACGTTTATTTATTCCTTGTGCTACAGTCTGGGTTTTTTTTTGATTGTTTTGTTTTGGTTTTTTTTTTTTTTTTTTTTGTAAATCTGAAACGCTTGTGGCACACTGGTAGTTAAAACTATGCAAAAGAATAAAATAATTTTCTTTTATAACAAAGTCAAGATCTTTTTTCTTTCCATCCTTCATCTCTTCAGGTGGAGGCAAACTTGTCTATTTTTCCAAATTAACAGTTGGAAATATTGTACTTCGTATTCGTGTGGTGCCTGGAAAAGAAAGACTTAATAGTCTCCTTTTGTTTTAGTGCCCATTCAGCTTCAGATCAATTGAGTGTGAAGGACAGTGGGAGACAAGACAGTGAATTTAATGACTATGAGTTCAATATCACTGGAGAAAGGCTAAAGAAACCACCGTCAGAGGTGATGGAAAAACAGGTTGGAAAGTATAAAGCTAACATCTCAATTTCAGAATGCAAGACATAAATGAAGGCAATGATCTGAAACAGACCTTATTACTGTCCTTTCCAAAGCCTCTAGATGAAGAAAGGTAGGAGCAGATTGAAAAGTAGGGATGCCTGAACCCCTAGATCTCAGCATCTCTGACTCACTGTGAAATATCTCAGCAATGCTACGCGGGCACAAAATCATGGAGGAGGCTGCATTCCATGTTAAGCACTGTCAGACCCCTGAGTGACTGGTTTCTGAGTACTCTGTTCTTGGAGGCTCAGTTAGACATAGCAGAGACAGGCCTGAAAGTGAGCAACTGCTGAGCAACGCTTTGTTAAGATCTCTTGAAGTTGTGCAGCAGAAATTGCAGACATTGAAATCATAGAATCACAGAATCCTAAAATCATTGAAGTTGAAAAAGACCACTAAAACCACCTAATCCAACTGTCAACCCATTATTAGCATGCAGACTAAATCATGTCTCATCAAGTGTTCCTGAAATGTTTGTCCTATGTCTGTCCATGTATGTTGCAAAGAGCCTACCATATGGATGCACTGCAAAAAAAATACATGTTCTATGAGCAATTGAACTGCTGAGTGTTGAATCATAAGTTTTACATTGATATATTTTTATTACAGCTCATTCCATCGAGGTGTTTATAGAATCCTAGCACTATTTTAGGACATGATCTTACTTCCTGCAAAGTCAGCACAAAGAAATGTTGACATGCTTATTTGTAGATGTAATAGATAGTTTTTTGGTAGAGTAAGCACACCAAAGGTCTTCCTGCAGTAAGAGTGATACTGCTGATCCAAGCATAAGGTTGCTAAAAATAAACCATTTCTATGAGAATATTTTATCTGTAATTTAGTAAAACATAACGGATTGTAGCTTTCTAGAGAAATACTTATTTAATTTAAAAGTTTTTAGAATATTGTTTCCCTTCCAGGTACTATGGACTCTACAGAAGAAAAAAAATAAATAGATGCAGAGAGCTCTCGTGGTTCTTATGACCAAAAGCTGAAAACAAGCAAAACACTTTCCCTGTATTGCAAAAAATGGTTATATGACTGCATATTCTATGATGCCAATTAATCAGCACATACATTGGTTTGGAAAGTCTGGTTTTAATCCCCAGCAGCCAAAGTTGAATTACTGTTTTTATCACATGAATATTCCCAAATGAAAAGGCTGCTGAACGTGCATGAAAGATTTCTAAATTACACGCACACAAACCCAGGGTCAGGGCAAGACAGAGGATTTAATAACCCTTCTTGTTACCCTAAATGGCTCCAAAATAGCATTACTATGAAAGAACAGTGAAAAGATATTGCAGATTATCATAAGAATGCACTTGGTACTTTTGTCTGCGTTCTTGAGAAAATATTTCTAACTGGGATGCGTAAACAAAACCGCAGCAATGGCAAATATTACTTTAAATTACATCAAAACCTATCAGTGTTTAAAAAAAATCACTTTTAAAAATCATCCTCTGTACTCTGTCAAAGAATGTAAGTGAAAAATATACTAAGACATAAAATTAATGCTACTAACAATTAAAAAGTAAACAAAGCCAATTGCATCTTTGTTCTGACAAGATTACATATGCAAATAAAAAGTTTTCAGTTTAAAACTACAGTTAAACATGTTCTTTTTTTATTCTACTTCTTGTGAATTACTTCTTGTCTGATATATAGTAGTAGGACAGTAGTTAATGGAGTTAAGTCCAGATGGCGCCCCATTACAAGTGATATCCCCCAGGGTCAGTACTGGGGCCCATCTTAATATAAGTTTAATATCTTTACTGATGACCTAGATAAGGGGATCGAGTGCACCCTCAGTAAGTTTACAGATGACATCAAGTTGGGAGGCGGTGTTGATCTGCCTGAAGGTGGGGAGGCCCTTCAGAGGGATCCGGATAAGCTGGATCACGGGGCTGAGGTGAATGGGATGAGGTTCAACAAGGCCAAGTGCTGGGTCCTGCACTTTGGCCACAGTAACCCCATGCAGCGCTACAGGCTTGGGGACAACTGGCTGGATGACTGTGAAGAGGAAAGGAACCTGGGGGTGTTGGTTGATGCTTGGCTGAACATGAGCCGACAGTGTGCCCAGGTGGCCAAGAGGGCCAACGGCATCCTGGCCTGCATTAGAAATAGTGTGGCCAGCAGGAGCAGGGAGGTGATCGTCCCCCTGTGCTCAGCACTGGTGAAGCTGCACCTTGGGTACTGTGTTCAGTTTGGGGCCCCTCACTACAAAAAAGACATTGAAGCCCTGGAACGTGTCCAGAGAAGGGCAATGAAACTGGTGAGGGGTCTGAAGCACAAGTCTTACGAGGAGCAGCTGAGGGAGCTGGGATTGTTCAGTCTGCAGAAGAGGAGACTCAGAGGAGACCTCATTGCACTCTACAACATCTTGAAGGGAGGTTGTGATGAGGAGGGGTTTGGCCTCTTCTCCCAGGCAACAAACAGGACCCAAGGAAATGTCTGCAAGTTGTACCAGAAGAGGTTTAGATTAGACAAAAGGAAAAACTTTTTTTTCAGAGAGTAGTCAGGCACTGGAATGGCTGCCAGGGGAGTGGTGGAGTCGCCTTCCCTGGCAGTGTTCAAGAGGCATCTGGATGAGGAGCTACAAGATATGGTTTAGTGGCCTGTGGTAGCAATGGTAATGGGAGGATGGTTGGACTAGATGAGATTGTAGGTCATTTCCAATCTTGTGATTCTATAATTCTATGATTCTATATTTGGTGGTCTATTTCTTTGCTTTTTAAAATTTAACATAAAACTGGTCTCAGTTCTGCATTTGAAACAATGAAGGCAGACTTTTAAGCCCATGTGTCTAGGTAAGTTCTGTGCTTTTGTATGAGTAAAAGCTCCTCCGTTAGGACTCTTAGAAAATCATAAAAATAGCTGTTCGAGAGAGATGACGAATCACAGAATGGCCTGGGTTGGAAGGGACCTCAGGAATCATGAAGCTCCAACCTCCCTGCCACAGGCAGGGCCATCAACCTCTCCATTTAATATTACGCCAGGCTACCCAGGTCCCCCATCCAAGCTGGCCTTGAACACCTCTGGGGAAGGGGCATCCACAACCTCTCTGGGCAGCCTGTTCCAGCACCTGCACCTCACCACTCTCTCAGTGAAGAGCTTACCCCTGACTAACCTAAATCTTCCCACCCTCAGCTTAAAACCATTTCCCCTTGTAAAGAGTTGACTCCCTTCCTGTTCATAGGCTCCCTTTAGGTACTGAAAGGCTGCAGTGAGGTCTTCTTGCAGCCTTCTTCTCTCCAGGCTGAACAAGCACAGTTCCCTCAGCCTGTCTTCGTAGGGGAGGTGCTCCAGCCCCCTGATCATCTTTGCAGCTCTCCTCTGGACCCTCTCCGCTCTCTGTCTTTCTTGTACTGGGGGCTCCAGACCTGGACACAGTACTCCAGATGGGGCTTCACAAGAGGAAAGTAGAGAGGGAGAATCACCTCCCTGTCCCTGCTGGCCACCCCTCTTCTGATGGAAATGAATGTAGTTTATTTAGAGGACTATTACAAACATATATTTATATGCATGCATCTCTATATGCATACAGATACAATCTTTTCTTCTCTTTTTTTTAATGGATTATACTGATTCTGGCTGGAATGGAGTTAACATTCTTCATAGCGGTCTGTACAGTGCTGTACTTGGGATTTATGACCAAATCAGAGTTGATATCACACTGGTGCTTTGCTGCATAAAACTTGCACAGTGTCAGAGCTTTCTCTTTTTCCCACTTTGTGCCCTAAGTGAGCTGAGACAGCTTACCTGAACTGGTCAAAGTGATGTTCTCTATTCCATAACCTTGGGCTTAGCAGCAAGAACTGGAGGTCTAACTAAGAAGTACAAGTGGGATGGTCTTTCAGGTTGACCATTGCTTAGAGGCTGACTGGACATTGGTATACTTGTGAGATGGTGATGAGAGACTGCCTTTGTGTTGCTTATTTTCTTCTTCCTTTTTCCTTCACTTACTAAGATGTCTCAATCTTGATCTACAAGACAATACCTACAAGCTTTTGCATATTGTATTCTGTCCTCTATTCCACTGGAGATGGGGGAGTGAATGAGCAGCTGCATGCATGCTTGGCTGTTGGCTAGGTCAATCCTCTCTGACAAATAGGAATTTTGTTAAGGATAACACAGATTTAATTTTCAGAGGACATAATTAATGCTTTGGTAATTCAGTATAAACATCTTCTTATTGAGTTATACACTCTTGGAATAATAATGCCCACAAATAAAGGAGGAATATGAAGCTTCATCAGCATTGGAGCTCCCCATAATGGTGATATTAAGCCTGGAAAGATGTTCCCTGAATATGGGTGAAGAGCGGCCACAGAAGGTAGTTGTAATTGAATACTTCAAAAGGGGAAATCCTACTTCAAAAATGTTTGCTCTCAGAGAATGCTGAAGGAATGACTTATCACATGTTTGTATTCATTTCAGATAATATCAATTCAATTTCCAATCAAAAGCAAAATTTGAGAGCTGTTTAATAGCGGCTTCAGTTAAAGATTTTTTAATTAAAGTTGAATAGTAGGTAACAAACTACTATTATTAGGGCTGCTGACCCAGGTGAAGATAATTTAAGGACAGGCATGGGGATGACAATTTATACAGACTAACTAAAGAAGGAATAGAGCAAATTTTTTCTGATTAAAAATACATGTATTCTCCTGTATCATTCTGTAAGAAATTGCTTTTCACAGCAGAAAGACAGTAATTCAAGCAGCTTAGAACAACAAAAAAAGAGAAAAATATACAGAGTGCAGTATAAATGAACAATATCTGGAACCAGTAAGTTATTTTAGTGGATGAGTTAGGATGCTCTTTATCCACTACTTGGATAGCTAAAAGCACTGCAAAAAGGAGCTATATTTTACCTGCAAATTCTTCTAAATGATATTCTTTTTCAGCTTTTAGTTACATTATGTGTACTTACTTGAAACAGGCACTTTAGATATGCTCTTTTGAAAACTGAGATGATTTTTGAATTAAAACCATGGGAGCAAATGCTGGCTCTTAATTTCAGATGTGCTTAGTGGAAAGATGCACTACTTCAAAAGTTCTGAGATTCCGCATCCAATCAAAACCTCCCTGAAAGCCAAGGCATTTTGAAGTCTGCTTTTTGGATAAAATACATTTGTGCATGAATTTTAGTCTATAGTCAGAAGGTTGGCCCATGTCATTCACTGAGCATCGCTTTCCAAAGTCACTGTGAAAGTTAGATTGCTGTTAAATTGACTGTTATTTTTTTTTTTTTCCACACTTTCAGTCTGCTTCCAACTGTGTATATAGATACAGCTGAGACCAGAGCAAGGATAATGGAACTCGGTTGTTACCTGTGTTCTACCACAGTATCAATCATACGTAGTATTTGATTGTTGCAGGTGACAGCATATTTCATTAAGGGAAGTCAGTTCACCTGAACAAGCCAGTCTGTGAAGTATGACAGGTGAGTGGCTGCATCATTTGCAGTTGCAACATTCCAGCTGAGACTTTCATTCACTGAGGGAAGGGTGGGTGAGTAATTGGGATTAAAGAGCCACTAGCATCATCCCTGAGGAAGTGGCTGTCACCTTGGAACAAAACCCTTGGCTTGTTTGAAGCATATACATAACATTTACTTTAGGCTGCTGTAGTAAATTATCTTAGCTATGTTTCAGAGACCAAAGGTAACAAGTGAGGCTGGCAATTTCTGTATACAGCCAATGACAAGCAGTAGGATCCTCTAAGGGGCAATTCCGAGCATACAGCTAAATTGGCTGAAAATGGATGATGTAGTTACCTCCTTCTGTGCTCATTTTCTTTATCCATTAAAGGGAAATAATAGTATTTCTTTTTTTTTTTTTTTTTTTTTTTTTTTTCCTTTCTCTTCCTCCACTCTTCCCTTGCAACGGATTTTTATTTCAGGTATGACTTCCTCTGTCTGCACAAAGGCAATTTTAAATCCTGCATTTCCTATACGCGCACTGTGTTCTACAAGCCAACGTATCCTGTAAGCAATATGTGCTAGAAAGGAATAACACTCTAGTATTCATAACTTTGTATATCTTAGCATTGCTAACACGGAATAGAAAATTATTTTCTGTCGTCTATTGTTGTACTGATATGTCAGCTATCCTGTTTGACCTTAATGATTGAACCAATCTCCATAGAGATTGAACTGATCTCTATAGAGGAAGAGTTTATTTCTGAGATTTGCTATCCATGCATATAACATACAAAGACCCAAAAGAAAAACTCCTGTATCAAATCCACACCACAAAGCCCATATCAGTGAGCTCATCATAGGGGTGGAGGAATCCATTCTTAACAAGCTATACCAGTGTAAAACGGGCTCAGAGTAGGCATGCTAGGTACTATGGCAACAATCTAATGAAAGCTGGGAATCACCTGCTGCCTAGCCTGTCGGCTGGCTTGAATGCAAGGCACTAATTGCTAAACGACTCTGCTTTCACCAGATGCTCAAAGGCTCATTAACGTCAATGGGATAACAGAGCCATTAGCAGGCTTGTCTATGGATTGACCACGCAAGGTTTATGGAAACCTATATTCACTCAGGGCAGGTTAAATTATTTCCATACCTTAACATTAGCTGTGTGTTTTAGAGAACCCAAAGAGTGTTTTGGAAAACATTTTTCTAACTTCTCTCCTATCACAGCTCAAACAGGTTTTATGAGGCTTGCAAAGAACTTTACTGTGGCTTAGTATGTCAAGAATGAGGTCAAAGTGCATTTTTTCTGGGGTGACAACAAAAAGGGGGATGCAAATTGCGGTTTGGTGGTTTTTCTTCTTTTGATATATTACTTTTCATTTTTATATCGGTTTGTTTGATGTATTGGCTGAAATTCCAATGAGATCCTAGAAATGCATGAGATTGCTCTTCTATCATTTCTCAGATGTAGAGTTGGCCAGGCTGAGTTAGGAGAGGACAAACTGAGGGTTAACCATTGTATAGGAATGTGAGTAAGAAGAAGACCACAAGATAATGGTTAACTATTGTACAGGAATGCAGGTAAACAGGATGTGAGGTCAGATAAGAAAAGAACATCTCAAAACTCTATTGTAAACTTGACGATGTTTACTGTTTACGTAACAAACAATGGTCAGGATAAGATTACTTCTGTTGAAGACAATGAGCCTTCATCCCACTACCAGCAGGAGATCCCCAAGGCGCATGTGCAAGAGGGAGGGACCATATGCTGATGGATTCTTGGAAATGTAATGAATATGTATATGAATTCCGGGAAAATAATTGATTATGTATTAGTTCGGCCTGTATCTGTACCAAGCTTTTGCCCTATGGGGTGCAAATTAGGTGGATCTATCCCCCTTGCACACAGTATCTGTGCAGCACTGAATAAACCATACCTACTTTGTAATCTTACTTGGGTTACAGAGTTTGATTGTGCATGTCAAGGCAAATTTACTTTAAAGCCTATCATGAGGTATCTTTGTTTATTGACACTTAGGATAGAAGCTGAAATGGAGGCAGGATTGAAAAGAATCTTAGACCAGCTTAAAATGATGATGTAATTCTATTCATCATGGTCTCTGTCTGTCCTGATTCTTTTCCTCCCAAAGGATACCAAGATTGTAGTTCTCAGAGGTTGAAATAAATCTGGGCTGTGTGAACAGCAAGAGAGAATAGTTTTAAACTGAGACATGGGAAAGTTTAGGTTAGATATTAGGAGGAAGTTTTTCACATAGAGGGTGGTGATGCACTGGAACAGGTTGCCCAAGGAGGCTGTGGATGCCCCATCTCTGGAGGCATTCAAGGCCAGGCTGGACGTGGCTCTGGGCAGCCTGGTCTGCTGGTTGGCGACCCTGCACATAGCAGGAAGGTTGAAACTAGGTGATCTTTGTGGTCCTTTTCAACCCAGGCCGTTCTATGAACTGAGAAAGAATATATTGGTGCATCTGCAGGTAGGGCCTGAGGCTTAAGCCTGTTTTTGGTTGCTAATTTTGATGCAAGTCTGAAAAATGAGCAATAGTCAATTCATTATAGAAAAGAGGATTGTTTAACTGGAAAAGTAAATTGGCAAATTCCTACTACTTGCTGCAAATTACTATTAAAACAAATATTAAAATAAAACTTGTATGAACTCTATTTTTTTCCTTTAATATTTAGAAAAAGCTCTTTTTAACTGATGTCATTTTTGCTGTCTTTACTGTCACTTTGCACAGAACATTATGGAGAAGGGCTAAGCTGAGCAATCAGTGCAGCTGCATGTTCAGAGTTTCTTTTGGGGAAAATGGAATCTCTTCCTCAGTTACTGAATTCTTGAATATGTTTTGGCTGCTTCAAAAAAATAAAACAACAAAAAAGTTCTGGAAGCAGCTGTTTTTTAGAAGCTTTATAGAGAGAAAGATCTCATCTGCTTAATTTTGGATGTCTTAATCAACCATGCATGCTTGGTTTGGAAGCTTTCAGAAGTACCTGCCATTCTCTGGTGAATGAATATGCAACTTAGGCACAAGCTTAGTAGCACTCCCTTCACTAAGCTCTTGGAGCTAGGGAGTGGATAAGACATTTAAAGTGGGTAGATTGTCTCTCAGCAGCTATTATCTGCTGCAGTCATCTTTTGGACACCTGGATAGAGCCACCAGTAATCCCAGAAGCCCAATGTTAAGTTATGATTTATAACTGAATGTATCCTAATGTAGCATGTTCCATTGCCTTTTTTCCCCACTATCTGTTAATCACATCAGTAAATCCAATGCAAGTAGGAGGTGCAGACTCCTTCCAAGGGTGTTATAGAAGATGATATCTGTTGAAGACTGTTGAACTGACAGACTTAAGGGGAGTGCCTTGAAGTTAAAGGGAAGCTGTTTAAAGGCAAACCCCCACCCTCCCCCCCCCACAAAAACCCAGGTGTACGGTATGTTATAGGTGGAAACCATTGGCTATCTATATACTGCTAAGATACGTGGTGACATGATATTTATGATATTTTCCTAGTCTTGGCACTTGACCACCATCGTCAGAGTAGTCTCATGAACAGTTTTTGTCCCTATCCAAGAGCATCCTCTCACATAATTCCTAGGGGAATTAACATGTACGGGATGTAATTTCCAAGTGGCATTTTGTATGCTATGTTTGGGAGAGCCAGAGAGCACAACTGTGGATGCAGGCCTTTTCACACCAGCCAACCTCTATACCTGAGACCAATCTTGATTTATTGGAGCAGACATGGGCTCTCAGTGACTCCAAGTTCTGTTGTTGATCTCTGTCACTGAAATGGTGCTGTGCTGTAATCCAAAGAACTGTACTGCTACCAAAGTGGCTCTCTAATTTCGCAATAAATTTCAAAGCCCTTCAGCTCTAACGCTAGGTTAATTTGTATTTTGTGTTCATGCATTGGTATACTGGTAGAGCATTTGCTGAAAAAAGTCTCCCTGGGACTGTCCACTGGTTAAAATGGACATTTAAGATCAAAAAAATGAAACAAAGCAAAAAGCGAGTTAGCTAAAATGATAAATTTTGAAACAGAAAATAAATAGTACTTCAGTCAGCTGATGTTGCTTACAAGAAGAAAAGTCACTTTGGAAAAATTGTTAGTCATTTCTCCTATTACATTTTCTGGTTGACATCTGACCAAGTCTGTTGTTTGAAAAAGATAGCTATATATTTCTTATATTAAGATATTTGTTTAAATGTACCTGGTAGGAAAGTTGACGAGGAGTTTCGTTCTCAATCTTATGCAAAAGCAAATACATATAGGTAAGATTACTTGTGAATGTTGCCATCTTCACCGAATAAGACAAGAGCAGCCCTATGTATTAAGAAATGTCTCTGCAATAGTCCCCAAAGTATAAACAATGGCTGTGCTCTACCCTTTCAAGGAGATGGCTCGTCAACCCATTGATTTTTCTCAGCTCCTTGAATGATGGCGTGAGAGGTTTTGCTGTATTGTAATTAACCAGGGAAAAAGCAAATCACTTTTAAAGTTAGCCCATGCACACACTTGCTATTTGTGATATGCATGAAAATTAATTACAGTTTGAATTTACTCAACACAAAGAGAAGCTAGTGAATCACAATTTGCAGTTCATTGAATAAATGTCAGTTATTGATTTCTGTGGTTGAGCACTAGTGAGGTAATGCCATATTTGCTACTCATTAGAGGTGGCACAGCACAATATATCATAAAATGTAATTAGGGGAACATCAATCATTTAAAATATGCAGCTAAGATTAAATATATTGCTATGCACAGAGAAATGAAAGGGCTCATTAACAACATACTGTAATATGATGAGAAGAGAGCGCTTGATTTTCAAAAAAGGAATCTTCCACTGTGTTGAAGATCATGACAAGCCTCTTCTTCATATTTTAATTAAGGTTTTAATCTGATTTTCTTGTGCTGCTAGAACAGATGAACTTTCATGCTTAACATTTTGTCAAAAATATTTATGATAATGTTCGTTAAATGTTGATTAGTAGAGCTTCTCATTAAAGCTCTTTTAAGGCTGGGCAAATGTCTTTTTGAATAGGGTATTCAGTTCATCTTTGCCAAGATCTGAAATGCAATTGCTTGATCACAACTTACTCCAGCTTGTCAAGTGGTTTTTGGTATCTTGCATATGTGAAGAGGCATCAAGACGGGACAATGAGAAGCAGGGAGGGAGAGAAAAATCAAAGCTTTCCTTTGCTGTGAAGAAACTTCTTTAAGGTGCTGGTGGCGAGGTGAAAAAATAAAAGAAAAGCTAACATTCTAACACTCTCCTTCTTCTTTCTTTAGCAATGCTAGTAAAATTTCAGTCAAGGTGGTTCTTGCAGCTCTGTAAAGCGCAATTCTACTTTGTGAGCTGTTAGGAATGCTTGAAAAGTTGAAGGCCTGTAGAGAAGGCTAATTTTAGCTCCCCATGCAGTGGAAGGATTCAGTTCTTGTGAATGGTGTGAAAATGATCTTTTTACCCCTTCCTGCAGAGTCCCTCATCAGTTCTGTCCAAGGCTGCTCTTTCATCTGAGCTGCCAGGCTGAAGCAACAGCTGAGAAGAGAAGTCTCCCAGGAGGAGGAACACTACCAAATAGCTTGGTTAATTCTGCCACTTCAAAAGCTTTAAACATTTCCTTACCTGAGGGAGCACTGGATTTTATAAGTAATCTAGTTTAGAAAGTGTGGCTCTTTGAGAAAGGGCCTCATTATGCCACGTGCTGAGTAGGAGGCAGAGCTTCTGTCTAGCGGAGACTTTCTGTGTTTTTAATGATTACCAGGTATTGAGACCCTGATTGTGAAGCAAACCATACTAGCCTTTCTATTCACATTGGAAGGTTTTATCTTTCAAATATCCTTATTTGTCATCCACCTTTCTAATATTAAGGAAAAAGAAAAAGAAATCTGGAACAAATCAGCTAAAACATCAATTCTAGTTATGTATGGATTTCTTCTCCTGTTTCTCTTTTTTTTTCTTTTTTTTTTTTTTTTCTTCCTCTCTCAGGGCTGACACCTTAAATTATTGAACATCAAAGAGGTTCTTAAAAGGTTTTTCTGACTGCTTTAATGTCCCTACCCCCAGAGTCCTTTACTCAACTAGAATATAAAGCCAGTGCTAGGACTCCAGCATTCTAGAAGTTCTTGATCTTTCAGGGGAATTCAGGCCCCCTTTCAGACTTCTTATGTAGATGTAAAAGAAGCTGGAACTTTAGTCCTAGAGCAACTTATCTCTAGATCATGTTTTGCTTGCATGGAATTCAGTCTTAGAAGCTGTATTTGTGCGAATACATTTTCCATTAATTCACCATGCCTTTTCTCCATCATTTTAAATGAGCAATTTTCCCATCTCTTCTGCAATAGGTTTTCCAGAACTATGCTGATTTCCAGTGATATACCTACGCTTCTGAAAAGGGTATCAACCTGGTGTGGGAGCAAGACTGTAAATTGTAGAGGGCTACAGACTGTAGGATCGTAGGTATTTTCAGTTCATTCCTGGCCCAGCAGTTCTGTCTTGTGTATAGACACACAGAGGATGATATGTTGATTCACCTCAATGCACCTTAATTATGTTGATTTAGTTAGCTTAGGTACTCTGCCTGATTTCCACCTGTCGCTCCAGGTAGTAGATATCTTGTAACTTTCCTACGTCATGTCTGCCTGTTCCTTGCAACTATCTATGATATCTATGAGGCCTCCAAATTGGCAGAAGATGCCTATCTATGGAGAATCAATTTCCTTGAGTCAGGATGACCTGAACCATAGCCAGCTCTCTACTGTATTAACATATCCATCTCAACTTTAGTCTTCCATTATAGTCACAGGAGAAAATCATCTCAGTCATTTTAGTTTTAGATGTTTACTTGGAGTAAACTTTGGAAAAGATAAGTCATATTCTAGCAGTGCCTATTTTCCACTAGAGCCCAAATGCCTGGCTTATGTATATGGTCCTGTGCGGAGCCAGGAGTTGGATACAAAGATCCTTACAGGTCCCTTCTAACTTGGACCATTCTATAATTTTGTGGCAAAGCTTACGGAACACCTGCATTCAGTGAGGGGAGTCCTGTGCCAAGTGCTTCAAGTATCGGTTGTATGGGACAAGGTTTTGGTAGGGGGGTTGAGGGAACCTCCCTCTTTGAGTTCCAACTGGCTCTAAAAGTGGAAACTCCTTCCTCGTTTCCACTTCTTCTTAGAACTTACTTCATACGTGTTCATATCCTTTTATACAAAGGAAAAATAGAAGAACAGAAGTAAATTCCATATTCTGGAAAGTTTATTTCTACTTGGCCAATCTTATCTTGTGATAAGACATACACTAGTGACATTTTGTCCTACATAAAGTCAGAGCTCAGCTTTTCGTGACTCTTGTTATAAGATTACACATAAATGATTTTCCCTGATTGTAGTTCGTTTGTTTATTTGGCTGTATTTCTGTTTGTTTTTTTTTTCTTTGTTTGTTTTTTTTGGTCAGATTTTCTGGAATATGTGATACAAAGGCACTAGAGAAAACTTTAAACAATAATTTTCAAGTTGAATAGAGTAGTAAGTTTTAATATTATAAAGTGCTTTAGAAAAAAAAATGATGTAGACTGTGCTGGTAATGTATCTACAATAGTATTTTATGTGCATGTGTAATCAGTGGTGTTTTGGTCAATAATGGGGCAGAAAGGACTAAGTAAATTGATTGCCTACATAAAGTCAGACCCAAGACAGTAATTGTATAATTAATGTGTATTGCACAGCTTTAGCCGAAAGCTTACAGACCTCATCTACTTAGCAATATACATTTAAATAATGTTTCAAAATTCCAGAGAGAGACTACACTGTATGAATAAAATAGCATTAATCCACGTCTAGTTGAGCAGAAAGCACAGCCAGAATATATGAATTTGTATAAAGCAATCCATGGATGTGCCCCAGTGCTTTCTTACAAAGTTAGCCATGTAGGCAGCCTTTGTTAGTTTCCTTTTTATCTTTATTTTCAAATAAAAGGAACAATTAAAGCATTTAGCTAAACAAAGAAGAAAAGGCAAGGTAAAAAGAAAAAAAAAAAAGATTGTGAGTCAGCCAGACTTTCTGTATCATTCAACAGGCAGCATACAGAAATTGGGAGCTGGCCATCTTTCTCTGTAGGTAAAGGCAACAGTCTGAGCTCCACTGAACAATGACTTTTCCTAATGCATCACAATTACAGTGACAACTGTGCTAAATAACTTTCTATTGCAAAAGTGTGGAAGCTTCAAATGTGTTATTAGCTTGCACAATTGTTCATTTGGTGAGGTAGTCTGCTGGTTGAATGTTGAGCCGCAGTGCAGTGGAATGTATGCAGTCGGTCATGGAGTTGAAAGAGATTTTTAAATATATAGCATGACTTTCTGAAGGTTTAGTATTTCTTAATGCCTGCTTCCTGTATTGACAAGTAGAAAAAATTTAAAGCATTCATTCCAGTGATTTGTATAAATCCAAAAAGTGAGAAGTGTCAAAAAGAGGATTTTCCAAAGTGCAGTGTTAACTTTGATCTAAGACCAAGAGCTAAAAATGTGCCAATGTCATAAAAACAGAGTTCATAGGATAATTCCACTTGGGAGTGACCTCAGGACATCTCTAGTTCAATGAGGTTGGTGAATGGGGACTGCACTATCTTTAAAAGCCACTTCTAGTTGTATTCAAAACACTTGAGAATCACCTTTTTGTGCTCTACGCTCTTCAACTTGTTGCACCTGTACTGCTGTTGTCTATTCATACAGCAGAGTTTTGACCTTTAAGCATTTCAGGATTTCCGAAGACAGAAAAAATATTTATATGCACATAGGCACACTAACAAACATTCCTATGGTAAATGTGACTTCAGAAATGGATGGACACATTTTGAGGGTAAAGGTAACTGGATTCCACCTTCTACATCAGGGTGAGATACCAGATTTCAGAGCTTCACTGAATGCTGTTGTTGCCTCTAATGGAATCTTAGACAATAACTCATATTTAAATGTCAGTAATAATCCAGAATGAAATCCAACACTTTATAATTAATCCATCTGTCTAAATGTAGGTTTAGGTGCCATCTGATATGTTAGTGCATGTTCTATGTGCCACCTAGCTGCTAAGTCTCCTATGAGTCCTGTGTCATATCTGGCAGCTCCATGTAGATATTGTGGATATACTAAGACCCATCAGATGACATCATCTCCTATGTTCAGGTGGCTAAATCAAGACCTTAGTGTCTTCAGACAAAGCAGCTGGATAGCAATTTCTGTGTGTGCAGTGAGAGTAAAGAGACAGAAGAAAAGAATTATTGACATGCAGGTTGTCAACATTTGGATATTTAGTGTCTAATTACTAATTATTCTTTTCTTGTTCGCAATGTTGAAGTTTCAGAACAGCTAGATTTGAGACACAAATCAATAAGTCTTGCAATTGTATTCTACAGTCTCTCTCCTATTCTAGTCTAAGTGAATTTGGCAACACATACACATGCTTGAAATGTGTTAAAAAGACTACAGTGAACGGAAATAGTAATCTATGTACTTTCTCCATTTTTAGGGCACCAGTGCAAGAGAGTATTCATTCTGAGCTGAACCTGAAGATGCAAGCTTTATGATCATGTGTCAGATTTGCTGAGTACCGTGCTGAGTTGCAGACAATTATTTCTGTTATATGATGGAACATAGAGGGCTGAGGTGAGAGTTTTTGTCTCACTGATATATTGCAATCTGAGCTCAGTGACAAGAAAGCAATGTTTGCATATCTTCCTTCTCAGTATGTGGATTTTCTTTTTTTTTCTTTCTTTCTTTGTTTCTTTCTCTCTTTCTTTCTTTCTTTTTTTAAATTTACTTTTAGCTTTATTTTCCCTTCCAGCTTCTCAACAATTACTAATAACACATTGTTTGTTTTACTTAAACTGAATGACAATTTGCCATTAGGAGATGTTGATATCATCACCTTCAAAAATTAAGAAGAATAATTCACAAGCTAAGCTTCAAAACCCACAAGATTCATTAGAGGAAAGTTTTCTTGTCATTGAGAAAGCCTAGGGTGACAGGCTTGAATAAACGGGTCTGTACTGCAGATGTATAAAGACAAATGTTATTGATACCACCTCTGCAACTTCCAGGGTTTTTAGGTCATTTCTCTTTTCTTATGGCACTGGATGTAGAGTGAAGGCACCAGGAATGATCAGATGAGTTCATTGTTTTTATGAGAGAGGTGAGAGGAAGAATCAATAAAGCTGTGATGTTTGTCTAAAGAAAAAAATGTAAGAACTTTGAAGTGGTTAAGCTAGATTCTGGAACTGATAGGGGAATAAATGGTCAGCTCCTTTAGAACCAGAGGCAGGTAGCAAATACACATGGGAGTCTGGAAGCTGGATTTGCTGAGAACAGCAGTCTTGATGTCTTATCTGGAAGTGCTAAATAACTAAGATCTGATATGATCGACCCAAAGGAAATAAGAAATGCTCTTGCCTTTAAGCATAATTAATGAAGATAAGCAATCATGTTATACTGGTGATTGCAGTAGCAATAGATGTAAGCAATAGGCTTATATCTGAAGAAATTGCAGATGATTTACTTCTTGGCTGAACCTGGGAGAAATCACAGGCATATATTCTCATTATTTACTCAGCTTAGCATTGAAATGAGTAAAAACCTCAATGTTTTTCAGCCCTTCAGGAATGTGGACATTTAGCAATTTACCTGTAGAATTGCAGCTCCAGTTCCAGAAAGATAAGAAAAGTGGGGTACAGATCTGGTTAATCTAGTGTGGAAGAATTTCTTCTTTCCTTTGCGCTTTCTAAGAAGTGATCCATGGACATCAGAGCTCTGGAGAAGGAGACTACCAACGTAACAGCTTGAGTGGACTGCTTACAGGTTTACCTCAAAAATGATGTCATGAATGTGCAGCTTTAAGATGTTTTCACACCAGAGTTTTAAGTTTCATACTGTTTCAGTCTATTTAAATTAGGACATGTGACTCATGGTCTAGAACAATAAAGAATGCAGTGAAGTGAGATAATATCACAAAACAGAAAAAATAGTTCTCAAGGATGTAGGAGGAAGCTATGCTGTTTTCTTTTTCCGTAGAATCATAGAATCATAAAATAGATTGAGTTGAAAGGGACCTTTAGGTCACTGAGCTCCAATCCCCTTGCCATAGGCAGGGCTGCCGCCCAGCAGCTCAGGCTGCTCAGGACCCCATCCAACCTGGCCTTGAGTACTTCCAGGGATGTGGCTCCCACAACTGTTCTGGACAACCTGTGCCAGTGCCTCACTGTCCTCTGAGAAAAAAAAAATTCCTTCTAGTATGTAATCTAAATCTCCCTTTTAGTTTAAAGTCATCCCCTCTGGTCCTATCACTGTTAGAGTGTGTAAAAACTCAGTCAGCCTCCCATTTATAATAAGTTCCCTTCAACTACTGGAAGTTCACAATGAGGTCTCCCAGGAGCCTTCTCTTCTCCAAGTTAAACAAGCCCATCTCCTTCAACCTGTCTTTGTAGGAGAATTGTTTTTTCTTTCTTTCTTTCTTTTTCTTTAAGGATATTTTCTCTCTTGTCATGCACTTAAATGTATGGGATTATTTTTTTATGACCACGCATATGTTCTTCATCCCCAGATCTACAAACATATGAGCAACAATGGGCAAACCCTAGTCCTCTCATATTATGCCTGACATAACAGATCGTGATGAAGTTCAGTGATAACTGTCCTGGAAAACTCAAGGACAGAAGCTGTAGGCTCTTATGTCCCTTTGCTCATAGCATTTGTTAGTTAGACAACTATATGTACTTACATTTGGGAGGCATCACAGAAGTATTTAAAAGAATTAAGATGAATTATTGGACAGGCAAGTATGAGAATATGTAACTGATGAGTCTCAGCTGTGCTGAAAATGCAGGAGCCGTCAAATCTCCATGGAAATCTTGTAGCTGCATTTTGAAGCTTATGCACCTCTCTCATGAATGCAATTATTTAGGTTTTACTTTAAAATAACTGGAAAACTTACAAGCATGACTTCCAAAACAAACCTGGCAGGTACTCTCAGCAGCTGGGAGGGCGAATATAAAATAGCATATTTTCAAATCAATAAATTGTGTGAAATTCAAGTGCTGAGGAGAAAAACAGGGCCTGATGATTAAATGTAGAGAGCTGTCATTGCTGCATTATATTAAAATAACTTGCTTCTAGCAAACCACACACTATTTCTTTCTTTAAATCTGTCAGTTTTTCAGGAGTCTGTTACTCCGGCTGGCTGCATCAATAGCTTTGGAGCTATGTAAGTTTCACAGTGAAGAGGGCACTTACAGAAGGACTTTGCATGAACGGTGGGGGACCCCGTTAACCACTGAATATCCACTGCCATGTGCAGGTCATATTTCCCTGTGCCTTAATGAGACTCGGTACAACCAGAAATTGGAAGTAGAAATAATTTTCAGATGCATTTTTAAGTCACAGCAAAGCTCTGGGCAGAACAGAACTCATTTGTTTATGGATTGTTATCATTAATAAACAGATCAGAGACTTATTACTGCCTCAAGCACAGCACTTTTAATAATGTCCAAGGCAGATAGCTGTTAAAGCTGCAAACAGCAGCACAGTGGAGCTGGCCTGAATGAGCAGAAGAAAGAGAAATAGCACGTCAATGGCAAAGTCCCTGACACTCGGAGAATGAACAGAGGTTTCTCATTATAAAGACTGCTCTTTCTTTGCACCCTTTTCTCCCTGAAACAGACTGGTGTCCTCCAATAGATCTCCATTAAGTTTGTGCTTTTTCTTGAAGCTAGAGGCATATTCTCTTCTACTTGACCTCTGGGATTTTTCTTTACTCCACAAAGGGCAGCTTTAATATGTCTTTGTGAGAAGTGATTTTCCTGCCCCATGAAATTTTGTGCCTTAAAAATCGAACTGAACTGCCTTTTCTTTCCACAATGATTTATTTTATTGGTGTGTTTTTCACAACCAGACTATCAGGTATTTTGGAGATAAATATCTGTATGGTTTTAAATAGGTGTGTAATAGCATAATATATACATCTCTTTTTTCCCTGGTTATAGGGCTCCCCAAAATTACAGAGGACTATAGCTCTTTTTTTTATTATTATTATTTTTTTTATATATATATTTTTTTTAAAGTGGATCAGAGGAATGGTTTCAGTTGCCAGGTTAACTTAGGGATCAAGGGGATTCAAACCCTCTCTCCATCAACTAATCAGACCCATTTATGTGGCATGGAGACTGAGACAGACATCCTCTGTACAGATTCTCTCAATTTCCAGAGATTTCTTGCATCTCATCCCCAGAAACAACCTGCTCCCAATGGTGTTCTGCCTCTGCCTATGTTTTCCGTTGAACTGGTGGGTGTACAAGAAGCACGTCTCTCCTTCCAAGCGTGCAGATTTCTTCACAGCCTGGAGCTGGCTGAATGACTGTGAAAACCATGCAGGTAAAATTGAGTCAATGTAGAAACCATTTGTGTGCATTCTGAGGGCATTTACATGCTTGATGTGTATTTGTGCTTGTGTGAATGTTTGTTGCATGGATAGGCATGTCACATTCATTTAGGTAGCTCTTCTTTCGGAGGCAGCTGTGAAATTAAGAGCTTTTAGAGTTCACCAGTCCAGTTAAGGAAGGGCTAAAGAAGGTAAATGCAGGAAAAAGGGACCTGAAATGAGAAATAAGGGGAAAAGAAGAGGTAGCTCTTGAAAATGTGTAGGATTGTATGGTAATGAATAAAGCTTGTGCAAGCTTTATGACAGGGCCAAGGAGTGAGGTGAGAAAGTCTGTGAATTTATCATCTTGTAAAAGAAATGAGGTGAAGGCTTTTATCAGGGAGAAACTGCACCTCCTTTTTTTATGGCCTCCTCAGGTGAGAGTGTGCACAGATGCACAGATGAGATGTGGAGCAGCAGAGAGGTCTGAACCATAGGCCAGCTGCTTCTTTTTCTAGACACCCTTCTGTATGTATTTTCCTCTTGTGAGAAAAGGTGGTCTGAGTATGGTAAAGCAGGAATTGTAAATACTGAGGGTATGGTGTCTTACCCTCAGATTGTGTAGGTAGAAGTAGATGAAAAAATGCATCCTCTGATAGTCTATTTCTCTGGGAAGCTGTAAGTAGTCCCAGCTACTTTGCAGTGTCTGAGTAGCAGGCTGTCCCAAAATTCTGGAGGAATAAACGTAAGGAGTTAGGGATGGGTACAAAATGAAAGGATTTGATAAGTTCTTGTCAACAGCAATGCTATTAATGACTTAAAGTGGGGGGAGAAAAGGAAGCATCCCAGAAAATGCTGAAGGGTGTATGGTATTACTTGTCTTAAAATAGAGTGTATGTGAAATATACGTAATACTTTTCCTACACTTTTAAAAACAATTATATCTGAGGGCATTTCTCATTACATTTGATCTTCTCAACTATTTGAGTGCTTTGCTTGCAATTGTTTTCTTTGCAGTAGATATAATTGCACAGCACATGCCTTAGCCCACATTACATAACTCACTGGATGATGCTAGTAGTGGTTTGCAACTAATTGATGTATCTGTGTTGTATTTTCTGTAAAATCATATCCATCTGTGCAGACGACTTCAGTGAGTTTTAACAGGGTCTCTATAAGATGTTATTACTTCTGTCATGCAGAGACAACTATATAATGATTTGCATAATTATAGATGGAAGAAAATGTTAGCCTGCATATTTAAAACTGTTATATACATTTCCACCTTATTAAAGAAAATCACTGGAGCTAGGTAGTACACTCAGGTTGGAGATCAGGTGGCAAAGCATATATATAACATAATCAAATTTTCTAGTTCTAAAGAGTTCCAGCTGAACAAAACCAATAGAACTGTCCTTGCTAGCTAAAAAGTTGCAGAGGAAAACTCATTTAAAGAGTGCTTCTGTGAACACACACATTTCTTTCTGTCACAGTATCTCTAACCTTGGGGATCAGTCACTTTGGATGTGCTAAAGAGATGCTTTCATGAATAAGTGATGATAGGCTTTAATATAATTAGGGACCTTAATGGGCGAAGTGGAAAGAAGGTTACAGTACTTGTGGTGTGAAAGCAAGGGGTTTCAATCTGCAATTCAGATATTTTCTTCCTCTGTCTAAATTTGATACTGTGTAAATTTTTGCTGGTGAGCATCCATGGAGTTGCTCAAGCCTATAAATATGTCTCAGTCCTTTTACATGCCATGACCATAGCAGATATGAAAGGAGGCAAATTCTTCTCACATTGTGCTTGTACTTTTACCCTTATCTTCCAAACACCTCAAATCATTTCTGAAGATGGTCCTACCTATGAGAAAATACGTGTTCTTCTGTTGTGTTTATTCAAACTGAATGGTTAGAATGCAAAATTAGTTTAGGTAAGATGCTTGCCTTTTCTCCATTTTTTGCTCAATAATATCATTTGGGGGTGGATCTAAATTAGTATATAGGAGAATGACTGGGGAGAAGTGTAAGAAGTAAACATTGACATTTGTTAGCTTGCTCCTAAATCTGTCCCAGATTGTTTCAGCCAGTTTTTTTTGAAGGAGTGATCTCTTGCAAGAGATTGACCTGAAGTTGTGTGAATGTCATCCTTAGTCTTGGAACAAAGCATGTTTCATGCACAGATTCAATTTAGAATCCCTGGAAAATTACACTGTAGAAAGAACTCTAGGATATACAGCCCACTTATTCTCATAAAGTGGAGTGGGGCTTATAGCCATTGAGGAGATTCTGACCTGTGTGAGGTTCTGTGAGACATCCCTAGCAATACCCTGATTTAGATAGGATTATCTAAACTCTGCTGGGGTTTTTCCAATTCTCTCCACAATTGTTTTCGTTGGATCAGTAAGATGGAGAAGATCCTTAGAAGCAGAGAACTCTAGGATAAAATAATACAGTGTACCTCAAGGCTGGAAATCATTGCTAAACAGAGATACGTGCTCTGGTATCAGAACTGTAGCTTTTTGAAGATGGTTGTCTATCTGGGCTTTTGTTTGGTTGTCTACCAGCAGTAACTCAGGGTACTGCATTTCTGTTTGGTGCCTCCGTCTTCTGATCACTAAGATCTCATAAATGTTTCTAAATGTCACGTCCTTCATACAGTTCTACTTACATCAGATGGATTTGATATGAGTGCTACAACAAGTGTTTTTGAAATTTGCAATTTTTGTTGTGGGGGTGTAACTGGTATTCAGATAAGCAGTGCCATGCAAATGAATATTATATAAAGTTGGTGAATCATACCAAGGTGTGAACTGCACAACACCTAACTCATTATACCAGGAAAAAAAAAAAAAAAAAAAAAAGAAAGAAAGAAAGAAAAAAAAGAAAAAGAAAGAAAAAAAGAGTCAGAAATCTTTGAACATGAATAATTTCTTTCAAAATACCCAATTATATTTTCTAACCAGTTAGTTTACTTTGTGTATGCATCACTTAAGTATTCTCTTATATCCTACTAGGTTTTCAATTACGGAACTGTAAATGGAAGATTTTGTAATAACTGCTCACATGGGAAATGTAGTAAACACCAGAGCAACATATTGATGCAGAGAAAATCCAAGAAGTGGGGTAACATTAAATTGGTCCTAGACCCCTTTTTTTTCTAGTAGCAGTTTCCCTGGTGATTTTAGCAAAGATGTGGAAAAATCATGTCACTGGAAGGCAGTGGTAATTTTGTCACTGATTCAGTACCATGAGATTTTCTCTGTGATACTTATCATTAGATAAAAGCACTGAGTAGTGGCAAACTGATTGATCAAGGTCATTGTAAAAGCACTTTTTGAAATGCAGGCAGCAATGTCCCAAAATGGCAAGCAAGTTCTAGTTCTGTCATTTAGATGCATGAGCAAAGCTTCAATAAACAGAAGGAACTGTGAACATTTATAAAACTCCTGCTCTGGGTCTGCTGGATGTAGCCTCGTTTGTCAATCTGAGGCCCCGAAAACTCAACGCTGAGATGCTTCCCAATGAATTTTGATTCTGCAAGGAGCTACTCACCACAGGAACAATTTGTCTTTAGTCTGACTTGCTCGGATTTGTAAAGCTTTACCTTTTCATTTTGTATGCTGGCCCCAAGCAAAAATGTGAGCAATCCATTGCTGAATCACCCTATCTCATGCAAAACCTGTTTGAAGACAAAAGAGATGATGACACATATTTTTGGGAGAAGACTATGTGCATTGTTAGTTGTATGCCAACCTCCTTTTCATTTCAGAATATTCAACAGATATCGAGGAATTTGATGTTTCCATAATGTCCAGAATGACAATTTTATATCTGTTGATTCATCAAATGCTCCCTTTCTGGCTATTTCTGTTTAATATTAATGTTTGGAAGCTCTTTTCAGGGTTATGGCTTCACGTACACTGCCTATAACACAAACACTTTTCTATCTAAAAAAGGCAAAAGGAGTTGGATAAAGTCAAATGGGAAGTACGACATGAAAATGTGATAAACTTGAGATCTTGAAGATGATTCACAAAAGGTGCCTTGGTAGAGCTTCTGAGAATTATTTCCCAGTCATGGAGAAGAGCAAAGATGAAGATGTAACAGCTCCTTCTTGAAAGTGCAGAAAATGTATGGTGGAAGCTCTGAGGTCAGATATTTGGCGGGATGGTGGTCAAAAAGGAAGTAGTGAGGGATGAAGAATGCATTTTACTCACGTTATGCCTTGTCTTAGATGAGACTCAAGCTCTTCATTCCTTCTTCCTCTGATCTTCTTTTAAACCTGAAGCTTTCTTGCGTATCTAATGGTGCAACAGTAATTAAGGAGCCTAATTCCTTGTGTTTAATCCTCACTGCCAGAAAGTTGCTAATGTCCTCAGATTTGCCAGTTTGAGGGTGTTTTTACCCCTAGGTGGTGCAAAGACCTGTTTCTGTGAACACACTGGTTTTATGAAAGCTCTGGTTCTAGTGGGTCACTGAAGAGAGGCAGGAATTGCCATGTCTACCTGAATGGATCTTTAAGAAAGGCGTCTCTTGTTGGTCTGTTTGCAACAGGAAGCTCATTTTGGAATTTCTGGATCATTTTCTCCCTATAAGCCAAGGATCTACATCTGATTTAGGAGTCTCAATTAATTGCATGGCATTTGGACTATCACTTTCTGATGAAACACTGTGTGAGATACTGAAGCACGAGGGAAAATTAATGTGTGTTATCATCCCATTTTTGGCATTGCTTACTACTGTGTGTACAAATAGGTTGCCTCCTCAAACAGTGAGTTACTGATGCAGTTCAACTCTCTTATTACTTGATCATAAAGTTCCTACAGTCCACTTTGAACTTTTTTTCCATTTGAGACCACGGTTTAAATGACTCCGCTATGTTACCAGTTCAATAGCTGCATGACAAACTTCAAATTTGTGTATATCAATCAGAGCGAGAACATTTCCAGGGATAGGAGTAGTAAAGTGGATGAAGAGCCCTTAGCCCAATCCTGCAGTGTTGATAGATTGACTGCTTTTGTTGTGAGATTGGTGCAGAATTGTTTTTTACAAGTTTGTCTTTGCAAGATCTTTGCTGCACTGAGGTAGAGAAAACTAATTCCTTTGCAGCTTGAATTCTGCAAAAGCTGGTGAGTTTTCCATGGGAATGGAGACAACAAACCACATAAATTTTTGCCTTATCCCACACCCTGCATTATTTAGGTATCAGAGTTTTTTAAATGACAGTTCTGTCAAGCCCGGTGAGTTTGTAATGTCTTTCTTTTTGATGGTGGAATTAAAGACGTACGTTAGCTTTATGTTGCATGAAAGTAATTTTTAACGCTAAGGCAAAAAATGCATTTTTTATTTTTCTTTGTCTTTCTCAGTGAGCTTCTACAGACATTTAGTGCGTTGGATAATTCCTGCTGAGGGAGCTATCTTGTTTTATACTGCGTGCATCCAGACAAACTTATTCCAAATATCAGTTTGATTGAGATTTAAGACTTTAGACTTTTCTTTCTTTCTTTCTTTCTTTCTTTCTTTCTTTCTTTCTTTCTTTCTTTCTTTCTTTCTTTCTTTCTTTCTTTCTTTCTTTCTTTCTTTCTTTCTTTCTCTCTTTCTCTCTTTCTCTCTTTCTCTCTTTCT
>NW_024962262.1:15541261-15616430 GCF_019238085.1 Lagopus leucura
CAACACAGACCATTCTATAATTCTATGATTCTCTGATTTTTCTAGCATTTAACTGTAACAGTTTTCTCAAAACAAACCTCATCACCTCAGATCCCTGAGTCCAGCTCTGAAAGAATTTGGAAAGCAGTACAACTATTTCAGGCTTATGCTGAAAATTTGTTAAGAGCAGAATTAGTGTCACTGTTTCCAGGTAACAATTAGGACAATGCCCAACTGTATCAAGAAAGGGAGAACTTTGCCCAATGAGCTGTGACTGTGTTTGCTAGCTTCTGGGGGACTTTTCTCTGTCCTCTCTCTGATTTTAATGGGAGGTAGCATGCACTTTTGAGGCTCTATTCACTTCACTTTAAAGGACACTGACAGTATCTCAGCTATAAATGAAAAAATGCCTGAAAAGCATGTTTCATTAACTACAAGAACCATGAATGAATAGGATCAGCTGAGAGTTCTTTGCAAGTCTAAAGCTAAGGAAGATGAACCCAGTGAAGAAGAGCCCCCTATTCTCTCAAATTTTAAATGGAACTCACACAATTCTTTTGTAAGCAATGAGAGCAATGAGCCTCTTTCTTATTAAAGCATGCAACAGAATAATGTGAACCCTTCATGTAACTCTAAATCAATGCATGTATAAAAGGCTGTCTTCAAATTTGATTCTACGAGGAAACATTTCCAAACTACATTTGAAAGGCCTGTATCATGAGACGTGCATCTGAATTTGTTTGCCCTTAAGCTAGTTGGCCCAAGCTTTAAAAACGATTTTGAAGATGAGTATCTGAAAATCCCAGCGATTACCTCGCTAATTCTTTGGGCACTTAGATGTCCAATACCAGAGGCAGTCCTTGTCTGCAGTGATGCCTCTTTTTCCCTGTCTTTAACAGGGAAAACAGGGAAGGTGTGGGACTTCAGTATAAAGAAAGATTAATCTCAACAGTATAAATTCGTGATTTGCAAGCAACATTCACCAAGGAGTGGAAGAAATATGAAGTTAGGCACAGCAGTGGCCACTTTTTAAGTCATTTCGTTTTTTTTTTTTTTTTTTTTTTTTTTTTTTTTTTTTGGTTGTTGTTATTGTGAGATACTGCAAAGGATTATTTAACTTCACAAAACATATTTGCTTTGTGAAAAATAGAACAGCTATCCTTTTAACGCAAGCTTAATAAAAATCGAAGTTTAGAGGATCCAGGAAGTGACTGATTAAAATAGAAACAAACAAATGGTATTAAAATGAGAACGAATGAAGGGTGCGTTTAACCTCAAAAGTAATTTGCACAGTGCCTTGTCTGTTGGTGATGTTAAAATAAACAACGACACATCTAGGTTTATATGTCACCTCATAGGACAGCTGCGGTGTGAAGTTACAGGATGCTCAGCCTATTTAACCCATTCCAAAAATAGCTTGTTCCACAGCCAGCAGCAATAGATATTCTGATAAATATTTGAAAGATTCTTTTCTTTTTGTTTTTGCCCTCATGGTCCTGGAAAAAGCCACTAGATGGCACTGGCTTTTCATAGCTGGAAAATGAGGGCTGTTTTGCCAGAAGAAAATGGAAAGCTCTAGTTCCACTGAATTCTGCTTCTTATCAGTAGGTGGCAGATTTGCACTATTTATGAAAAAAAAAAAAAAGAAAAGAAAAGAATCAACACCAAAGGTTTAATGTTCTCTGTTGTATCTTGCAAAACTGTTTTCCTTTCTTTTTCTGAAGCCTTCTGCGTGTAAAAAATAATAAAAAATAAAAATTACGAGTGAAATGAAAAGGGACTGTTATTTAAAACATTTGTTTCGTCTTTTCAAATTAAGGGCAGAAATATACTAGAAAATAAGAACCTATTAGAGACATTAATAAAAAGGAAATCAAAACATAAATGAATGAGAACACAATTCTAAAAACAATTCCTAGTTAAAATTTCAGAGCTATTCTAACGAAAAGTTATCTAAAGTTCTAAGACATATGGATTATTGTAAGGCAAAATAGAGAAGTGTCTCTTGGTTTAAGAATGTATGACAGGGATACTTTTCACTTCTACGATGCTTCCAGTCTATCTCAAAGCTATCCTTGTGTGTGTCTCTGTGTGTGTGTTTGTGACTTTTTAAATAAATCTACAGAGCTGAGTAAGAAAGGGTGCAAAAAAATGGTAACCTCATTATTGGCTTCATTTTTGGATGTTTGCACTCTCTGTAGTGAAAGAAATCTGGTAAAGAGGTGTGGCTCCCCTGAAATAAATACTGAATTTCATCACAAAGGAACAGTTTTCAGCTTAGCTGTACTGAGAATCCTGATGATCAGATCCCAGATGAGTTGCTGGGAAAGAGTATGCCTACATGGGACAGGTACAGCTCCAACTGAGACCTGGGCTTGCTACAAGACAGAAGTAGAGTGCTACATTTGATGTGATTCTTTGTCTGGAAATTAGCTTTCGAAGGGTTTGAGATGATGCTATTTGCAGGATCTGAGGTTTTATATCTGCAAGAAGGATTCTGTGAACCAGCAGAGACAGTCTGAGGCTATGAATGAATCTTCTCTCTCCATCCCCCTGACACCCTACTACAGCATGAGGAGCCTCCTTCTACTTGGAGCTGAGAACTCAGTGCACTTTTACATTTTTCTCCTAAAAGTGGTGTGCAGTAACTGCCTCTTTTTATTTTTGTCCTTTTGCTTTAATCCAGAAATGCTGTTGGAACTGTTCCACCCTCTTATGTAACAGGCCAGTGCAGTCACCCAAGCAGCAACAGCCGGTGCTCAGCTTCCACTTTCCCTGGGGAGGCTGCAATCTGTGTCTCATAGCTCCCAAGAAACACCACACTGTGGGTTGCTGGTGTGCAGGAGCTCTCTTTTTACTCTCCTACTGATGGTGCACAGAAAAGACATTATTGTGGTCGGAGCAGAAACATGAGTGCATCCCTGGAGGGATGTGGGCTTGGTGCTCCCTGTTGCTTTGAAGTGGGTGCATGCAAGGCTATCTGGTGAGGCTGCTTTGTGCTTTCACTTGCTTTCTGCTCGCAGCAGCAGCAAAATTATCTCTTTCCTATGCCATGGAAAAACTTCATAAAGATGCTGAGGAAAAGAAGCAGTCAAACATCTGAGTATAAAAACCTGCTTATTTTCAGTGCCTCTTTTGGGAGATATCTGTAGCCTCAGAACTCCTCGGATGGCACTGGGGATTGAATGCAGGTCTCTCTGTGGTGCTGTAACAGGACTGCTGTTGTCACTGCACGAGGGCAGGGGCAAAGCCACCTCCTCAGTCTGCCTTTCCCAAGAAAGCTGTGCAGACCCCAGTGTGCAATGAAGGCCCTGATTATGTAGGTGTTTTGGGCAAAGAACATGAAATTGAAGGGGAGTTCGTGGGTTTCTGGATGCTGATTGGACTTGAGCATTAAGCTTTTCCTGTGCACATTCAGAAGGTCTTTAGGCAGTGAGGAAAGTATGAGATACCTTCGGGACGAGGTGCATCTGAACAAGGGTTTCATTTCTGCACCCTAAATCCCATATTTTGCTCTTTGTTCTCTTCTACAGGTTCCTAAATAGCCCGCAAAAGAACTCAGAACAAATCAATCGATATGCTTGAACAGAACTGAGCAGATATATTTCATTCCCTGCTATAACTCTGGAAGCTCAACAAGCTTCTGTAAACTCCGCTGGGGCCTGAGTTGAATAGTCTGGCAGAAGGATAGCAGAGATTAGACCATTGTATTGCACCTAGAGCAGATATAGTCCCTCAGGGATGTGTGTGTAGGACGGATTGGGGAAAACTGGATCAGAAACATAGAGTGCACAACAACTCCAGGCACATTACACCGATGCCTGCTGCTTGGGCAGGATAAATGCAATTAGTTCTACCTGCTGTGCTAATCCTGCAAATCTCATCCCAGCCAATTCATTGAAATTGCATTCTCTAGCTTTCCCTTTGTTTGTCACGTAGAAGTTCTCGTGCCTAATTCTGTGAGTTTAACCAGGGCACTGCTCTGCTCACCGTTGCTGGAGGGGATCATAGCAGGAGTTGTGCTCTCACATGTTCTGCTTTTTAAACTTCCAGCTGACACCATCCCCATCTCAGAACAGCTATGAGCTCCTGCAATTCCTGTCAAAGCTAGTTCAGTATCCTGATTAACACAGAATGAGATTAGCCAGCATCTCTCTCAGACTTAGCACAGGAGTCATTTCTTTCAGCTTTAGCTGCATAAAAAGAACGTACTCAAGTTATTCTTCTGAGCAGCCTTACTCTGAACAAGAGAAACTGTCACTTCCAAGTGATAGTGTCTATCCATTCCCCCACCACTGACCTCATCTTATGACAACATGAATTTCCCATTCTTTCCTCTGATTATAGAGGGAACTGTCAGAGCTGGCTGAGACTGGAAGTGTAAATTGGAGGGTCCCAGTACTAAATTAGGTGAATACCTTATCTCTAAGAATGAATCCAAAAAAATCCTGGAGCTGATAGCTATACTCCAGGGCTGCAGGCATTTCTCTAGTGCAGCCCTCTTCTTCCTAAATCACCACAAGAGAGAATCCTTCTGGAATTTGATAGGTAGGCTATGAAATCGTAGAATTGGTCAGATTGGGACTGGCCTCAGAAGGTGTCTTGTTCAACGTACAGCTCAAAACATGTCAAAATGGGGGGTCAGAATAGGTTTCTCAGGGCTTTTTACACTTGAGTTTTGAAAAATGACATGCTCCACTGCATGTAACTGTGAAAACTGTTTTCCTTATACCCAGTGAGATCTTCTTGTTCTTATGTCAGGTACTGCTGTGAACAGCCTGGCTCTGTCTTCACAATTTAGCTCCTCAAAGACACTGGGATCTGCTGCATAGTCTCTCTCATGCTACCTCATCTCCAGGCTGAACAAATCCTAATCCCTCAGTCCCTCCTCACAGGGCTCCAGTCCCAGACATCATGGTGGTCTTCACTAAACTTGTTGTACCAGAACAGATTTCAGTTAGTTTTCCCACACCAGACTGCAGAATATCACTCATACACCCCATTAGGATCTGCCTCAATGCTGGACTCCTAGTAACTCCAACTGTGAGGACCATCTTGGTTTCATGGAAAAGTTGTGGAAGAACAGAAGCTGACAGATTAATTATTAAGATGAGAATTTCAAGTCTGTTTTGTAAGACTTATATATTTCTGCCCAAAATGTTCAGGCATGTAAAAGAAGGCCAGCTGCTCTCTTGTTGCTGTGTGTCCCAGTTGAGAGGAATCACGACTTTGGCCTTGAGCAAGATGAAGGTTTGGGAGCTTTCTAGTGTCAGGCATCCAAAACAGTTAAGAAAAAAAAAGGTATAAGTGTACCTTGTGAGCTCTTTGACAGATATCCATGCCTAATCCCACTCAACTCTAACTCTGATGAGTCCAAATTCCATCGTTCAATGAACTGTATGCCCATGTACATACTCTCATGTTTTTTGATTCTGGATAGCCTCAGATACTTAGAAACTATTATCTGTAGAAGAGTTTGAAATTCATGGCATCTCTTCTGTGGTTCAACAAGCTGATATTTTCTCCTGCAGCTGATCTCATTTCAGTAAATGGAAGTATTGTGCCGCCTCTGCGGGTAAAGTCACTAATTCAAATTCACAGTTGCACTGATCTCACGTTGTTCTGTTCTATACTATCCTACCTCCATCTTCGATTATAAATCACACACAAGCTCTAGGCTTTTTGAGAAGTGCTGTATGCCTCTGTGTATGTCCTGTCTTGGCTGGGGCAAAAAGGCAACAGTGAATTTGGCTTTTGTACTTGTCTCCACAAGCCTCTTACCATCAGAGGACAAATTCTTCTCCTCCTCTCCTTCATCTACTATTTAAGCAATCCCAGAGTAGGATGTTAACAAGGACTGGATCTCGTTTCAGTTTACTTTTTTGACAAAAATGGGATTCCTTTACTGCCTTGGCATTAAGCACTTTCTAAAATGTAAATTTCTCAGCTGCAAGGAATCACATTAAAAAAATATTCAAAAAGCAACTGTCTAAATCAAAGACTAATTGGCTGCCAAATTATGGGTTTATGCAACTCCCTTGTGCAGCTTGTTTTGCCTTTTTTTTTTTTTTTTTACCAGAGGTAAGTAAGAAAGCATCAGAAAACACACAAAAAATATTTTTGTTTTCCTTTCATAATAAAACATGTGATGTCAACCCATTTACTTTGAAAACTGCTGCTGCCTGCAGTGAAATTCCTGTCCACCTGAGATTGTCTGTCCACCTTCGGTTTGCTTCCTCATGGAAATTGTAACCACTCCCATTATCAAATCCTGGCCAAGAGGAAACCATGATCACCAGCAAGATACAGGGTGAGTCTGGATTGTATGTAGACACCTCAAAGACCTGGCCATTATGTATTTTTTGCACAGAGGGTTCAGAGAATCATAGATTCATAGAACCATTTAAGTTGGAAAAGACTTCAAAGATCATCTAGTTCTACCATCCACCTACCAACAATATTGCCTATATCAACTGTGTCCCTAAGTACTATATCTAGCCTTCCCTTAAACAACTTCAGGGGCTGTGCTTCCACCAGCCCTCTGGGCAGTCTGTTCCAGTACTTCACCAGTCTTTCTGAGTAGAAATTCTTCCCAACAGCCAACCCGAATCCCCCTCTGGCTCAACTCATGGCCATTCCCCCTAGTCTATTGCTGTTACCTGGGAGAAGAAGCTGACCCTCACTTCACTGGAAACTCCTTTCAGGTAGTTGCTGAGAGCAATTATTTCTCCGCTGATCCTCCTCTTCTCCAGGCTAAACAATCTCAGTTCCCTCAGCTGCTCGTCATAAGACTTGTGCTCCAGAACCTTTGCCCTTCTCCTGACACACACCAGGGCCTTGACGTTGCTAAGATAACCTTCCTCCCATGGCTGTGGCAAGGGATGTGAAAACATATAGTCTTCTGTAACTCAGATTTTTTTGATTCCATCTCTCTCTGATAGGGCTGTTTAGGAGCTGAATATGCAACTGAAAACTTGAAGTGCAGCAGTTGGTTAGCTTTATTGTGCAGGTCTGCATGGTGGCCTCAATCTTACACCCAGGGGACTTAATGGGAGGGTAAAATTACTTCCTTTGCAAATGTTTGCATGTAAGTAGAATGCTTTGAACTAAGACCCACAGGACTCAGGAGTTAATGCAGTACTTGAGGTACATTATTTTGGGTCAGTCTCTTTGCATTTGACCCACAACAGGCATGAAATTCAGAGATGGTTGGATGGTCTCCCTGGGATGTAACAAGAGTCAGATCACATTTTCCTTTCTCCTTTCTTTCTCTTTGTAACAGCTCCTCATCCTGCCTAAAGCTCTATTTGTGCCAGCCTTTCAGAAACATCATATGCAGCAGACTACCTGGATGCAGCGATCTTCTCTATATGACCTTGCAAAGATGCTATTCTTCTCTGACTCTGTGCCAGGATTTTAACTTAATCCTTTGTTGCAATCTCAGTATGAGAATTCACACTTGCAATGAAGAACAAGGATTTCAGGCAAATTGCAATGAAGCAATGGGAGTTTCTAGTAAAGCACTTGCCTTATTTCTTCAGCTATAATGCTTACCTTTTCCTCTAAGTTTTCCCACTAATCTGTGTTTAGCAGGATAACCAATCCATGGTCACTGGGGAACTGTACACCCAACACTATGCTGCAGACTGATTAGACAAGAATTACCATTAGCAGTGGAAACACAGATCTGATTCTTCTGCTTCAGCTATATGGTACCTCATTAGTGGATTAGGGGAGGTTGGGGTGGAGTGGTGAATAGAGTGTCCCTATTTTAACAGTATATGTACTCTGAGAAGTAATGAGGATTTTATCTAGGAAAGGGCTTATGCTGTGTATGTACATACACTAACCAGGGTGGTGACATACCTTCACCTTTGAAATATACTCTCCAGTAAATAATAACTTAGAAAGAGAAGGATACAAATACTATTCCAAGAGCTTTTCGAACCGTACTGCATCTTTGCTGTGTGAAAAATAAACTGCAAAATGAAAAGATGAAGAATGAGCCTACCATTTTGCATCCTCACCTTTTAAAATAAAAAAGTGGTTTTAAAATGCATAAAAATGTTCTGCCATGATGAATTGCACATTTATAACCCTATTTAGTGAAGTATTTTACCTTTGTAATTTTAGAACTGTCATTTCGACAAAAAATATAGATGAGCAAGTTGGCCTTTCACATTTAATGTTTTCGTTCTTATTTGCAATTCACCAGGTTCAGCTTTGATTAAAGAAGTGGTATAAATGGAATGCATAATGGTCAGGACTTGAAGAACATATTACTCTGACACAGCAGGATAAGACTTTTTTTCTTTGTATAAGCAGATTTGGATTCTTCACCTGAGAAACTTCTTGAGCCCGGGCTGCTGCTGGCTTTATCACATCTGAAATGCATCTCGTCTTTGACTTCAAATTTACATAGAAAAAGACTCTTGATTTAAAGTGGAAAAGACAAAAGTCAGTGGATAGGCATATTTATAAACCCACACTTTATTTTAGCAGACTTTCAGTGAGTGAATCATCTGACTTTGACCTGAGATGGGCTGTGGCTGCTGCAAAAGATCTTGAGGCCAAGACTAGCTGGTGATTTAATAAAGAGGTTCTCTGAACTTGGAATCTCCTGTTGATGGGGAATTTCCTCCACACTGGCTTCCATGGATGCTAAGGATAATGTGACCCTGAATTAGCTTACAGGAAATGATCCTTTCTCTACTCCACAACTCAGAGAGTTGTTTACTGCCTTCAACTCATTTCCTTTGAGAGCTTCAGTTCTTCCAGGTTGAATTTCAGTTTGTAGAATAAAACAGCAACATAATCTGCTAGCAAAGTTTGCCTTTTAAATACTCAAATGCATTCATGACTGTTGTTTGGGTAAACACATGTTAAACACAAATTCTATCCCCTGTGTCTTACTCCAATTAATATAATTTGTATAACAGTTTAACATGTAAATATATATATATGTTTCTAATGGAACAACTCTCATATTCACTCATTTTCACCAACTGAGATCTGAAAATCCAGATGATCCTTTTGAAAAGACCTTAGCTATGTAAATAATTTAGTGATCGTTAAGGCCAAGTACCAAGCAATGAATTAGGCAGCCATTTAGTGGCTAGTAGCAACATCATGAATTTATCTACCAAGAGTATGATACTACCTTTGCTATGTGCTAGAATTAGTTCTGATTTGTGCCTTTTGTTTCGTTGGGTTTAATCAGATGGACTTCCCCTCCTCAAGAGTCTGTGAGAGAAGAATTTGTTTTAGGGTCCATATCAGTTTGGATGAGAAGAATATAAATAAATAACTAAAGAGGAAGACAGATGTGAGAAACAAAGGAGATAACGGAATTCAATTACAGTATTTGGAGAAGGGCCTGACAGAAGGCATGAAACATCTACGTATCTAGGAAGGCCAATTTTAGGAACTATAGTACTGGTACACTGAAGCATTCACTCTTCGTTTTTAATTTCATTCTTTGGATGCTAGTTTGCAACAGACCACTCATCAGCATCTTTGAGCCAGCAAAAGATCTGACACCTGGCTTCCCACTCCTATTCCAGGGAATTCATAACTGGTTTAGGCAAAGCTGAACAATCTTGAGATAGCCTATCATTTTAGATCATTTACCCTGTATTGTTTAAGAATCTTTCTTCACAGATAGAAACTGGAGATCTGAATCTCTTTTAAGAGAAATTCAACATTTTCTGTAGTTGGTTTGGTGACAACTGAGGGAAAGATGGAGCTCTTTCAGGTATTTTTTATGCCAGTCTAGGTTTGTGAAAGTTTCCCAGCCAAAACTATTTGTCAAATTAATATTGAATTCACAAATTGTTTTGGAATGGATGAAATTGCTTTCTGGGGATATGAATAGTTCATTCACAAGAAGAAAAATGTGCCCAGCTCTGGTGTATTATATTGGCAGAGATGCACCCAAATATTGCTAGAAATAACTTCCTGACTGAGAAAGGGTGACGAATCCCACACTTAACCTTAAACATACACTTAAAAGCTTTTCTGAATGCAAACTATACTCAGTGCAAATGCTGAGCCTTAATTTTCCACTGCTTTATGTGCTCCTGTATGTCTGGGAAGGCTAAGTGCTAAAAGAATGCAATATGCAAGTTGTTTGCAGAAGTGTTCACCACATCCTCACCTTTTTTCCAGAAGTATTTATGCTTATGCAGCTTTCTTTGACAGCAGAGAAGCAGGTCCGGTTTGTTAAAATGCCACATTTTTGTATTGCTCTGTCTCATTTGGTTTGCCTGTGAAGATTATTAAATGAAGAGTCTCAAAAGAGATAAGTGAAATCTTTTGCTAACTGCACCTTTTCACATCAGGGCAGTGAAAGCATTTAAGTCAAATACAGCTCTTCCAGGCTGAGTGTGACACCTCTGCTGCACCTTTTCTTCCTTCATTGCCACTTATCCCACTTAACAGTGGCTTGATTAGCTGACTAAGTGGAAATACTGAACTGTAGCTGAAATTCTCTTTCCCTATCAGTTCTTGAAAGGCCAAAATGATAAATGGAATTCAAATCTCAGAGCCTCACTTGCATCACAAAATGTCAAACCAACCGCTTTGTCTGGGTTCAGTGTTTCTTAAACTCTGTTCCCTGCCTACTGCATCCATCTTCTTATGTGTTTGTATATGTGCATATGACAGCACACGTACATATACTGCAAGGTCAGAATTTGTGTTGAGTTGTAGGTGCAGAAGTATTACAGATTTTAATATGCATCTTCAGTCTTTCCTGCTCATTAATTTTCAGCAATACAAAGGTCTGAAGAATAAGGCAAGAAAATGAAAGGATGGAAAAAAATAAAGGAAAATATTTGGAAACTCCAGAACGATCTGAGTTTGTCCCTATTTAGAACATATGGAATTCAAGGTTTCTGTGAAACAGAAGCACAGCCTAAGTCTGTGAAGGAGTCTTATGTCCTTTTAAAATCAGAAAGACTTCTTATTACCTTTTTCATAGCATGACGGGACTACAGGCAAGTCTGAGGTTGGCATTCTGGGCTGGGAGGAACTCATTGAAGTTCCAAGCCTTTTTTGAATACCTTTCCTTGGAGAAGGCCCTTTTTTCTGACAAAAAATTATGTTCAAGGTACAATTTGAAGATTTTTGACCTCTATTTATTACAAGCTTCTGATTATCTCTGTGATAGATATAAAAAATATGCAGAAGGCTTGACATGGCATCAAGTCCACTTGAACCTTTTGCTGAGGATAGCCAAAAAGCCATTTCCATAACAGAAAACATCAATGCTCACTTCCATATCAAACTATGAACCTATAATAAAAGATCAAGAGATCAAACTTGGTATAATGTGCCTCTGGAGAAACCAAGTAAGACCATGTTCAAATGTCCCAAGACCCTTTTCAGTCCTGGGAAGCAAAACTTTTCTCACCATGATGACAAAGGCAAAGAGCCTTAAATAGCTTCAGACTATCAGTTTTGGACAGATGTGCCTACCTGCCCCTGAATCTGTGATTGTTTGCAGTCTGAATATGTGAATGAGACACAGTTGCATAGCAACTAAAGCAGATTAGTATTACAAAGAGCACTAGTGTGTCTGTAGCTGCAGAATCTACTATCCTGGACATTACAATGCTGTTGTATCTTACAATTACCATTTTATCACCTTGTGTGTTGTGCACCTGTTTCAGGCTTCTAATTGTACAAAGCTCATTCTGGTGAAAGGATCATGAGCATTTTCAAGCAGTTTATAATGAGGATGTCATTGCTTTTCATAGTGTTAACAAGATTACCATCATGTGTTCATGAATACTTAAGCACATTCAATAAAAAGGATGGGAAGTGAAGAGGATGAACTATTGCAGCTATGAGACTGTTAATCAAGGCTGTAAATTATCTATATCCTTTAAATTCATGGCGGGACAGCATCATCAAAGCACTGTTTCTCCAACCGGCTGCAGTCTGAAAACAAACTCTCCTTTTATTTATTTATTTATTTGTTTATTTGTTTGTTTGTTTATTTGCAAGAACATACCATTTTCTTCAAGCTTTCTAGATGGGATTTTTCACTCAGAGTCCCAAAGCACATCTCTTCATGAGCAGTGCCAGAACTCAAAGGAATACTACTCAATGTATTGGATCTGGGGGAGGATGTGACACTGGTCTGATGCTTTGCTATTCAGGCCATCAAATGTGCAGCTTTCTTTCCAGGCAGCTCCATCCATTCATTTACTGATTTTTCTATCGAACCTCCTTCCGTCACCTCATTCATTATTGTTACTGCTCTGGAATCTGCTCATTCACACTCCCTCTATGACATGGAAAATTCCCACTACAGCACTACTCTGGGGATGCAGGACCCTGAATTCATAGCACTGATGGGTACTGTATGTGATGTAAGAACACACTAAATTCCTTGGATACATCAAGAGGGACAAAAGAGGGTGAGGATCTGATTTGTGGCCCAGAGATTGAGTGACATTGACCAGTCCCTGCCAACACAATTTAGGACTACCCCATTAGTAGAAAATTCCTGTTAGGATAGTTGTGGTCCAGCAGCAAGGGATGACTAATAGCTAAGTAGTGTGGACTAATTGGTGTTCTCTCAGACTCAGACATATTTTTATCAGTGGTGTGGGCAAAGTTTCTGAATAACAGCCATGTTTACAGCTTCATTCTTGGGTCTCTATCACGAGAGCAAATTGTCTGTTAGAATCTCTATAGGGCTACAGTGGTTTCTGGTGAACTCTTCAGCTCTGAGTAGTACAAAACTGCCAAAATTCTCACTTGTTCCTTACTTTTTCACTTCACAAGAATAGCTCTGAAAGATTTTCTGTCATCCTTAAAACTAAAATACATTGTTGCATAATTAATTATTGTTGCTGTGATATTGTGATAATTCCCAGAGTCCAATTATTAACTGGAAGTTATTGCTAGCTTTTAAATGTCTGCTTAAGTGCTTTGGATGCATAGAGGGTGTTTTAAGTTCTGGGCTCCAGTGAATAATCCATTTTTAAACTTCAGCGTAAAGCATCAGAGGAAGTGGAGGCAAGGAGTTCCCACCTATTGCATGTCTCTAGTCTTTATGTTAGAGTTTAATGACCATTTCATCTTTTAGTTTCTTTATATCCCTTGAATCTTTCCTCCTATCTATATGGTGGGTCACTGTGGCAAGGGGAAAGGCCAGTGGTGTCAGTCCTTCTCAGCATATTGTGTCACTCAGTGATTAGTACAGTCCTGTAAAATGTAGAAGAAAGAGGTGATTCTGAGTCTTCTCTGGCAGAGAAGCAAATTAAAACCGGGTTCCCGTGTGGCAGCTAAAATGACCAGAATATTGAATAAAAGGTTCCCACATAGCTGGTGATGTTTGTTCAGTGTGTCAGAGACTGTTAGTCATGTTCTCTCTAACTGTGCTTAATTTGCTATTGAGCAGGATGTTGGAAGGCACATTGACCTTGTTGTGCCCTGAGGTACTGTGTTGAATTTAAACCTATGCAAGACTCAATTAATATAGGCTTATTTGTAACCATCTCAGAGACATGTCTTTCATATGACACTCTACCTGATACTGGGGAATACTGTCTCTAAACCACTTATCTGCTGTCTCAATCAGGTTGGGTTGTCAATGTCAAGTGGCCACATGAGGAGGAGATGTTTTTTGAGCTTTTGTCTTTGTTCCTGATGCTTCCAACATTTCAACTGATACAAACAGCAATGAAAATATTGGACTCTAGCATTTAGACTAGTTTCCTCTAACTCGTGATAGCCAGTGGTTGGTCTAAGGATGACTTATCACATCTGTTGATATGTCAGGAGTTGGATTCTTGTTGTTTGCCTTTAAGGAGTAGAGGGAAACAATAAAGTAAGCAATATTTGCAATTAATATGATGGAGTTATACAATGCAAACCTTTGACAAACTTTAACAGACTCTGTTGGAAACAGGCTTTGTACATAATTTCTCCTAAAGTTGACATGAAAACACACTTCTAATCAGAAGGCTAGAGAAAAATATTCTTTCATGTTATTATTACACTATGTCTTTTTAATCTTTTTTACTTTATTTTTTGCCTTGAAAAAACCTAACCAAAACAAAACAAAATGCTGTGCTGAGCTTCTAGTACCACAGTTGAATAGAACAAATATTTTTCATTAAATACCATGTATCCTTTCTGTTCCCATCCTCAGGTCCCTTTGAAATTCCCAGGAGTAGCAATCTCATTTGCCTCATATTCAAATCTTCCATCTTGAGAGGACAGTAAAAATAGGTATGATTGTTTTTAACCTTAGTTGAGGTAAATGGAAGGTTCAATAACTTCATCAAATAAAGCTTGAATTTTATGGTGCAAATGCCAGTCTTCACAGTTCAGTGAACTTTTTCAAATAGTACACAGCCTGCCTATATCAAATTTGTAGAAAGGGATTGATTTTGTTGTTATTGTTGGAATAAGGCCATTTAAGTCTCGTTGCATGCTTTCCTGAAATAATAATGCCATATTAAAAGATAAATGATAAACAGATTACTGTTTTTAAGGATTATTCAGAATGTTAACAACAAATATGACAGACTTTCTGCTGTAAACTTAAATGGCAAGCCACAACCTGATTATTAAAGTTCTGGTTTCCACAGTCATAGGATTATAGGGCAGGCATTTTTGTCTGCTAGACAGAAGCATTATGCTTTCAACTATAACTATAGATTGTTGTGATTATTATTTTTTTTCCTCATCTATTTCCTTAGTTTTGTGGTGGTATTGATAAGACAGCTATGAGATACTGCAGAATGCTTTCTGTGCATAGCTAATGTTACCAACTGTGGTAGCAGGAGTGTATGCAATGAAAGCAGACACATTTAGAACATTATCCATTTCCAGACTGATAGTCAGTGACAGGACAAGTGGTAGCTGTTTAATGAATTATTTTGAAACCTGTATAGTAGAATGAATTCCCCTCAGATTTTTATATCCATATTTTCTAAGGCCATTTATATGTAGCTTTATTTTTTTTTTTCCCTGTATTTGTTTGCTTTTCTCTATAGCTGGGTAATGAAAGGACTGCCTTTAGCAAACACAGGCAGCATCACATTTAACTGCATCTAAAATGCAAATACACCTAAAATTTGGGTTAGGAAGTGTGTAGTAACAGCTCCTTAACTGGTGTCAATGTGCATAACTCCAAAAAAGCCACTGGCATAGCACTAATGCGCCCAAGCTGAGCCCATGACTGTCCTTAAATCCCTTTCAAAGCAATACATCAAAGCCTTTTTTGTTTCTTCTCCCAAATAATTTGCAATCCAGCATTCATTTCTAATTGGTTTATCGTAATTTCCTTTTTGCCGGTGCCTTTTGGTGGCACTGACAATTTTAAGAGATGTGCATCTTGGGACTGAACAGGCAAAATTTATGCCAATAGTAACATCTCGCTGAGGCCCTGGACCCAGTGGTGCATAGATTCACCTAATGAATGTAAGAGCAGAATTATCTGAACCTTTCAGTATAGTCTGAGCCCTAAAGGTGAGGTAGCAGGTAGTCTTGTAGTTTGCAGTTACCCAAAGAATAGGTAATAACTGAGGGTTTTCTTGCATTAGCGTGGGAAGGGCCAAAACCAGATAAAATAAATTTAGTGCTATAAGACAATAGAAACGAAAAATAAAATCTGTGATGGTGGTAAATCACTCAGCATGTGTTTGGGTAAAATGGAGAAAATAGCTGCAATCTGGGAAAAACTGCAAACAGAAGCTTTTATCTTTTACTTGGAGACAGTAACTTGGGGCTAAAACTAATAGATACAGTAGGAAATGGGTACATACTTTGCAGGGGAATATGCACTGGGCATTTTTTCTCCTCCTTACTCCTTACATGTGGCACTGTTAGGCAAATCATCTGTGATCACTACCTGTAATGATGATTATTACTCTCTAATGTGTTTTCCTTGCGATCTTGAGGGCTTTAAATGCCCCTGTCTGTAATGTCGTCTTTGGGACAGTGGTTCACTTTTCTTGTTTCCTTTCAAGGTCTGTAACAGTGAGGCCTTAGAATTTGCATGGTCTTAATGAAAGTAAAGCAGCATCAGATGAGAAAGAGGAATTGCACAACAGCTAGAGAAATCCAGGGTGCTGAACTCATGTTTCAAGAGTCGGATATTTTTTTAGCTATCGGTGGACAGATTAGTTCATTGAATCCTGCTGTACATCTACATGATATGAGAACTTAATGCCCTTAGACTGCTTTGAAAAGCCTAGTCTTAGGGTATGCTTAGTGTAGTAGGAATGTGATTTGTTCTGTTAAAATATCCATTAAGTCCTTGCAAACTTGATATCCTAGTCCTGACAGGTAATTGGCGTTGGCCTGCTCAGAAAGTAACCTGTCTGTAAAAACTAAGTCAGTACTCAATATGCATTGTCAAGGAAGAGGTAGATAAATATGAGGGAGTTAGAGAAAGCACTTCATTAAAAACACAATATTCAGACAAGGTTAGAAGTAAATTATAGATTCTACTTGCCTCTAGGTTTGCTGGGAACAAGGGCCTATGTGCTGAAATCTCTTGGGTATGGTTGTCATCAGTCATAAAATAAAATGTATAACCAAGGACTTATGTGGATAGCTTTTGTCAGACAAGAAGGGTAGGGGAAAAAGAATGATGGGAAAGCTTAAACAAAAAAGAACAGAATAGAGTAAGAAAGACTGGTAAATATTAGTTAAAACAGCAGGAAATCGAACTTTGACCCATGTGTAAGGTTGTCAAGGTGAAATTGGCATTGCACGTTAGAATGTTTAACATATTCTGTGCGTCAATATTTTGATTTCATATTCATTTGATAAATAATGCAGTGAGAACAGGAAAAGGTGCATATGAACCTTCTCTGACATTGGTTGTAACAGTGGAAAGAAATAGGCTTTCAGTGCCTGCAATGTCAGTTGCCACACATACTAACAATTACACAGAAAAAAAATCCTCAGACAGCAAAATGCAAAATTATCTCCTTACAAGTTACTCTACTGCTGTACTGGAAAGGCTTAAATAAACTTGCATTTCATTTGCACATGCTGCAAAGTGAGAAATGTATCTCTAGTCTTTGTTTTTTTTGTAGCATTGGAACTGGGCATTTTCAAAACTAAAACAAATGAAGGATGATCCTCAAACTGAGTCAAAATTTGTGTTTCTTATGTGTGTACACAGACAGAGAGAGGGAGGGAAAGAAAGAGAGAGATTGGAAATAAGAGCTGAATATCTGTAGCTTATCCAGGTCCCTGGGAAGAATCTCACTGGAGATGTGAATTCTCATCAACCACAAAAAATTGAGAGCACCTTCCCTGACCCCACAAAAAGCTCTGTTTGAGTGTCTTTACTCCCTCCCTTTGGATGTGCTTTGCCACTTATTTTCTGAATGGAAGCAGCCAGTACTGTGAGAGATAAAAGAATTAAATCCATATTCAATATAATGATGAATCAATCTTTTAAAAATACGAATTAAACCCCGCCCTTAGTTTTATAAAGAAATATGGTTGAAGTCAAGCCCAGCTTAATCAAAAGCTGATTTTCTATGCTGTTTTCATAATATATGTAGGTAAGAGGAGTTGGAAATAGTTAATGGTAATACTGCTTTTGCAAGGTAATGACTCTGATTGTTACTTCTGGCTTTTATTACAACTGGCAATCTGATTTAATGAGCAATCAGATATAGTATCTTGAATTCTATTATTTATTGCTTTGTTCACTATTCACTCTGCAATCTGGCCTTAGATAGCTATCATTTCAAATTATTTGGTTCAATGCTGCAATTAGGTAGTCTCCTAAGCAATACTTTCTTCTGGCACATGGTAATAGCTGAAGAATAATTCTGTTCTCTCCATCAAGACAAAGTTGCCTGGTATTCAGTTTTCTCCTGCTACAGGTCGGCTATTGGAGTTAATGTAGCTCCTGAAATTATGCAGTTTCAGCTGCTTACTTAACTGCAACAGAACTATTACAACTAAAGAGCATCTGAAAGCTCTTCTGATTAAGAGACCTGTTATTGCATTACTACTATGGGAAGAGCTCTATGGGAACATGCAAGCCTACCAGCCTTGGAGTCTCATCAATATGGAGCAAAAATAAAGTTCCTTTGGTTCATTTGTGCTTGAATGGGATTTGGAACTGCAAAATGCATTTTTTGTACTCATTATATGAGGTAGGCCTGCCATTGAATAAAAGGTATGCTGTGTCAGATAACTAAATATTCAGGGCGTTTAAAGGCTTTTACAGAAGGGAGACAGACTGTAAAACAAAAAGCAGTATTCAGATGATGTTAGCCTGCTGCCTGTTTCCATTTTTTCTATGGTCCTTCTGCCAAATCTGAGGGAAAAAAAAAAGAAAAAAAAAGAAAAAAGGACGTTGTCAGATTCTATATTTGTTACAATTTTTTTCCGCAGTAATGAAATATCAACATTTTCATGGTTTGTACGCTACATGAAATATAATATTTTGCTGGAATCTTTTGACCTTTTCAAAAACCTGTATTGTGATTGTCTGGCAATTCTGCTATTTCCCTGCAGGTTAAAGAAGAAAACTGTGTTTTGTGGAGGAGGTGAATTTACAATGGCATTGCACTGAGTTCCGTGGCAGGTATTCAGAAACAGACTGGATAGTCTATTGGATATAGGGATGCTGGTGATTTGTAATGATTAGTCCTGCAAAAGGCAGTGACCTGGACAGATTTTTTTTTCTGACTGTCATTGCAATAGGACCTTCTCTGATGGAAAAAAAAAAAAAGAAAAAACTCTTCTCAGAAAATGTCCAATTACTGAAGATGAAACTCAAGTCAGGGCTCCAGGAGTGATACCCAATACTGTTTTGCCCCTAAAGCCATCTTGTTTTTTTCCCAACAACATAGATAAACACTACTTTATTCTCCAGCATAGACGCTTCGGGCTGACAAAATCCCCTGCATACAATTTCAGGAAAAATGTCAGGGTTTTGAAAACTGTGTTATATATAAGAATGAAAGCACAACTTTTCAAAATATTTTATTAAAAATAAAAAGCCAGGTCCTTTATTCCTTAGGGTGATATTAAGTAAGCAAGAAAAATATACATGAGATTGAGACAAGATGTAGAGCTGAGCTGTCTTTTCATCTTCCTTTACAACTTCATGCTTCCACCTATTCCACCCAGACTAGTGACAGAATGAAACTAATTTCTCCTGCCTGCTATTACAGCCCCTTCATGCACCTGGCTGGGTCTTCTTGCCTGCTTCCCTGTTTGTCCTTTCACACTCCAGATTGTTTTATGTTGTTTACTCAGCTGAAGCATTCTCTCTTCATGTGTCCACTCTTCTCTTTTAAATTCCCCCATAAAAGCAGCTTATTTTTCTTTTTGGTCTTGAGCATGCACTCGTATTTCCCACTGCATAAAGGCCAGCCTCAAATCTATGGAAAATCTTCCTTTGCATGAAAGCCTTTGACTGAAATCCTACAGGCTTTGTTGGCCTTCTGGTAGGGTGTGAGGCAAACAACAGCAGAAATATTATAGTCAGAGTGTTCTGGAAGCACAAATAGTAGGGTGTTTTTTTCCAAATGAATTTAAGTTGCAGGAGATGGCAAAATAGACATATTGCCTTTATAGTTCCCAGCTCCAGTACCACCGCTTTCAGACCTTTAACGTTAGCAGTGGCAACCTGGGCACAACCTATGGAGAATGAATTTCTTCTTAACTACCATATGTGATTCAAACTGCCATCACACAATTTTTGAATAATAATTTTCCTGCTTTGTTATTTTCACATTTGACACTCACTTCAACCTTCCTATATTGTAAAGAAAATAACTCTGATTCAGGTAGTTATAAGGTAATTTAATGTTTGTGTCTTCATCACTTGGGCATTTCAGTTGTATAATATGTTGCCTTGCTTTATCCACCTGATCCCTCCTTCCCATCGATAACATTTCAGTAAAGCTATTGGAATGAGTGAACGTTTGTCTTATCATTCTTATTATGAACAGACACAAGATTTTCAGGATCACACGCTACCTGTTTTGATGATATTATTAAGTATAACAATGTGACTGATCTTAGAGACTTTGTAATAGATATTTCCCCTGTTAAATCAACCCTTTGGTTAGATTTAATAATTTAACTTTGTTGCAGTGAGGAGAGACAATCTGTTATTTATTTATTTATTTTTCCCTAGAAAATACTGAGTATATATGTGCAAACTTTAGTTTTAGATTCTTCACTTTCTCTGAGGTAAATTCTGTTATTCTGGGTTACGCGTGTCAGGAGATATTTATCTAAAATGCTATTTCTTAAACGAAATATTCAACATTAGAATTTAGGGATTGTAATCTTGTTCAGAGGCAGAACTTCACAAATCCAGGCTTTACCATAATAAGAGTAAAAGTTACACTGGATACTCGCTAAGATTTCATTGTCCATTGCTCTTACATGATCTGCCATTAATCTCTTGTATAAAAATGCATTATTGAGTGCTGATCAAGCAGTGAATCTTCTGGGTTTTCTTTCAGGAATTAATTGCTGGATCAGATTATATGGGGTCTAAAACAAGAATTGTTTCCCTCTCTCCCTCTGGGAAAAACAGAACGTAGATTTCTCTCGCTGTGCTGTGCTCAGTGAGAACACAGTATTCACATGAAAAATATTCCTGTAAGCCTTGCTATTACTGCCTGACCTCTTCCTAACATTTGTGGAAGTGCTGTAAAAAGAAGAAATGCAATCGGTTTAGTCAATAAAAAAGAAATAAAGTCTTCCATGAGAAATTGCATAGCAAGCCTGTGTTTCCATTGCTTGTGCTTAGAAGCTGCTTCATGCAGGAACGTTAGGAAGCTCAATTGCTGCAGCAGCTTGCTAGAGCTGCTCAGTACAAGCTTGGACACTATTTTTAAATAGTGCAGAGTAAACTCTTTCCTAATTTTGCTTAAGTCTTCTGTGATTACCACATAGATAATTGGTACAATGTTAACAAGACTCAAAATAAAATAATGGATAGCATTCACTACATAATTACATGAATTTCAAACTCTAATTATTAATTGGAATAGATTCACACACAAGTTTTAGTCTTGGTTCTGTGATAGCATTTCCAAAGACATAAGGATTTTTTTACAAGATTGTATTTCTTGAACCCTGCCTTGGCACAAATGAGTTTTTAGTTTACTGAATATTTCAGCATTTTCTTAATTTTCTTGGAGACTCATTTTCAGGTCCTTATACTCTTAAAACCCTTTATGGTTGTTTTCCCAGTGCCAAAACTGACTGAGACTTGAAGATTTTACCCAAAACGTATTTAATTATTAGAGTCAAATTGCTGCAAATATTGTAATGAAAATGTAGTTAAATGCCTCCCTCCTCTGTTTTTTAATTTTAATTCTTATTTTCTGGGAAACTCTTGAACAGTGAAGGTCTGATTACAGGTAAAAGACAGCTGAGGTGGGAAGGATGAGCTAGTAGAGAACAGCAGTCACAGAAAATTCCTCTCCAGAACCATCTCTGCCTGTTCAATTTCTATTCTGTCCAGAGGAGCTATAAAACTGGAGAAAGGTGAGTAATAGATTTTAGAGACATCAGAAGTATAAATTATAGCTAGACGTTTCCTATCAGGATTCCATGCCGTTAATGATAAACAGTCAATGAGATGTATGCACTCCTAACATTTTTATAATGAATCTATTGCTTCTATGACAGTTTGTTGTCAAACATTATGCTTAGGAATTTATAAATTTTGATACCATATTAATAGATAGCCCAGACATTCTAAAATTTATCTTCTTTTTATGAGCATGACACTTTCACATGCAATATACAAAATAGCTCTGCAAACACATGTATGTATAGAATTGCTGTCTACGTTAAGAAGTGGGTAGATTGAAAAGAGCTGCCTCTAGAAAACAACCATGACCAGATTGTTAGCTTGTGGATTAAAATTAGGGACCAGACCTATAAAGGACATCTGGTGGTTGGAGTCTGCTACAGGCCACAAGATCAAGGGGATCCTGTTGGCAAGGCCTTCTTGCTTCAGCTGCAAGAGGCATTACGCTTGCATAATGGGGGATTTAATCCTCATGGGGGATTTCAACCACCCAGATATCTGCTGGGAAAACAGCACAGTGAGCTGCAAGCAGACCAGGAGACTCATGGTATCCAATATCCAATGTCCAGACTTCCTGGACACTGGACAGAGATGAAATGTTACTGGACCTGGTGCTCAGCAATGTGGAATAGAGCATTAAAGAGGTCAAGACTGAAGTCAGTCTGAGCTGTAGTGGCCAAGCCCTGATAAAGTCTGTGATTTTGTGGAATATGAGCTATGTAAGGAGCGGAATCAGGACCCTGAACTTCAGGAGATCTAACTTCAGGCTGTTTAAGGAACTGTTGGATGAGATACCCTTGGGAAATTGTCCTTAGGGACACAGGGACAGAACAGAGCTGGCAGCTCTTTAAGGACACCTTTCTGAGAGCACAAGATCTCTCCATCTCTCAGCACAAAAAATCAAGCAGAGGCAGAAAGCCAGCTGAGCAAGGATTCTGCCTTTCCTCTTTTTTTTTCTTATTGTCCCTTTGTCTCTCTTTTTTTCTTTTTCTCTTTCTCTCTCTTTCTCTTATTTATATGTTTACAGTGTTATATACTAGATGTCCTCAAAAGCACTGAAATGATGTCTGTTCTGCAAGTGTGATTTTGCTTTGCATCAATTCGGAATTGTTTGCCCAAGAATGAGAGATCAGACCAGATTCAAGAATCAGAAAAATGCAGTCTCTGCTCACTGTTGCCAGGAAAACAGGTTTACCTTTGAAATTATGCTTGAATATCAACCTTTTCACTCATCAATGTTTGATTCTGATTGTTTGCAGAGGAAATATTTGCATTAAAGCTTTCCTGCCCTTTGCACCTAGCTTAGCCCTAAGGATGCCATGATTTTAGATGACAAGAAATGTATCAGCTTTCATAAGGTTAAACACAATTTTATTTCTGCAGAGGTCTGGTTCTCCCCATGCCGCTTTTATTCCAGTTTAACTCCACTGATTTTATTAGCTGCCAAGTCAGGAGAACTGTGCATGAAACTCTTTCCTTTCCCTGCACTGCCTGCCTGGCAGTCTCTGTCTCCTCGCCCTCAGACTTCTCTATAGTGATGGCTTTCAAAGGTGGGTCAGGCTCTTTTTCCTAGCTTTGTTACTGGCCTGCTTCTTTCTTACAGGCTCTTACTTTTGTTGCTGTGGGAGGGATGAGGCCTCCCTTGTAGCAGAGATGTTTTGGAAATTATACATGACATATTCAAGTCATGTCTGGCGGTGAGTTGCTTATTGCAAGATAAATAGCACTGAAGATCAAAATGTATGAGAATGGCAGACTAGGACTTTTGTTTACTTTAGTATCTTATAATTTGAATATTAATCTCTTCATTTTCAACAATACCAATGGCTCACTCATTTTCTACAAATACAGTGAGTGCATTTTAAACACTGCTTTATATCAAAAGTCTGAGGAATTGAGAATAAACCTGGTGTTTTTTAACTGAATCTGTGCTGAGGGTGAAACAAAAAAAGTTTTCCTTTGTTTTCTAACAGAATACTGGACAGTTTGGTAGCATCTTGTTGTATATGCAGGCTTCATGTATGTTCATTATTTGGAATCTAGGAAGGGATGCCAAATAGTGTAATTAGGACAGCAGTTGTAGAGGAATTGGTAGCTAATATCCAGCCCTCCAGCTGCATATGGTGTTTGCATATAAATGTGACAGCTGTGTGTGTGTGGTTATCCTACTTACTGAAGTCAGGATGTGAACAAATGAGAACGTGAAGGGAGACCTTCACAGAAGGAGATAAAAAACAGTATAATGCACAGGGTAAACAGCAGGGGTGGTAATGTGGCAGCTTAAAGGTAGGAGGGGGGTGAGATGAATTTATGATGAATGTTATGGAGTCTATAATCAGATTTTAAATATTATGGAGCACTGCGAGCAGGGATGGGAAGAACTAATAACAGCTGTGAGCAAATTAGGATGGAGAGTCCACTGGTGTATGAATGTTGTGAGACAGACTGTTTCTCCAAGAGATGCTTTTCCAAGCTGATGCTACCTTTCTTAAAGACTGGTATAGGCAAGATGATTGTGAATGGGTATATTGAAAAGGCAGCTGCTAACAAAGACACAAGTATGGGTAACAGAGAATACGGAAAGAGAGAAGATGAAATGGAGAAGACTATGTTAGCTGTTTGGAGAGAGGTGAGGGAATGTAAGGAAGTCCAGAGTATGTCCTACGTATCCGTACATGACAGAAAGAGAACAGACATCTGTCCCTAATTCACTCACAGGGAGCAGGCTGAGTTCTGTAGTTTTGTCTTTTGCTATATTCTCCTGAAACAAATTATTTTAAAGTCTTCCTTCTGGTGAGTATCTGAACACTTCATAACAAATCATCTCTTCTAGGACATCACTCATTATTAGACATAGTGATGGCATGTTTGAATCTCTAAAGCGGTAATTTATGCTATTAGCTGAGTTGTCTTGATGACCTTCACTACACTAGTATTTTACTCTCTCTTTCATATTCCTGCACTTCATACATACCAGAGAATAATTCATATCCTTGGTAACCTTTGTAAATGATTTCCCCAGAGGTTTTTCTTCATCAATACCAGAGAAAACTAACCCATTGTCATCATCCTCTAAAAAGTAATTAGCCATGAATAATTGCTCCTTCCTGACATCTTTCTAACTTTAAACTGAATTGATTTTTTTTTTTTTTTTAAAGTAGATCTATTAATTGTGGAAGCATTAGGCAGCTTTCACACTTTTATTCTCCTATTTCTTATTCTCTGCTTTTGTTACAAGTGCTCTGGATTATATTTGCTTGTCTGGTTTAATGTTTCTTGCACAGTTTCCTAGCTTTATGATACTTTGAATTCCAGACTGATAGAATAGATTTTTCTATACAGTGTTATTAGATTCGATTTTGGAATACTTTCACTTTGTGAGTTATTTTCACGAAAGTCTTAGACCAGTTTTACAGGATGCTTTTTCTCCTACTCACCCAATAGGATTCCCAGTGTGTCTCTGCCAAGATAGATTCATGGTCGAAATATTTATCAGAAGTGTGGTTCACTGTCTTTCTGTAACTGATCACTTGATGTACCTTGCACAGTATGCGCTGCATGGGGTCTTCTGGGTCTTCTGCTGCTCAGGATATGGCAGTGTGGCACACCTGGGATGTATTTACGTCTCACCAGTGAAGCCAAGAAATACATACCAGCTCTGCATGTGTGTGACTGAACAACTATCTTGTTTGTGCTATAAACGAACATTCTTAAAGAAGCTGTCTAAAAAATAAAAATGAGGAAGGGTAAAACATGCTCACATGTATCCTCAAGCAATTCCCCTGAAGGGAGACCATTTTTTCATCAGCTATGTCTGTGCTCCTCCACTTCCCATGGAAGCCATTTTATAAAGGTAGTTTATACTGGAAATGTTTCTTCAATGGACTATGAGGGAGAAATGTGCTCTCCTTCAGCATAAGGGAACCCTTCAACTGTACAGCTACACAGGGACAAAAACTCAGTTGTTTTAAACTGCTACAGCTCCATTGACTTTAATAACAAGCAATGACGGGAGCAATGTTGTATTTTGTGATTTCATGCATCTATTCCCATGCTTCTGCATAGGAGCAGAAAATCTCGCTATTTTTCCCTAAAGGTCTGTCTGCAATCATCCTGATGTTGTTTGAGAACTGCTGTATCTCCACCTTTCTTTCACGTAATGCAATGGGGCTCAAAATATGCTTCAGAAAACTTTGCATCTACCATGATATATTTTTTTTAATCTTTCTTTTAGTTTTTTTAAGAAATGTCTTCTTGGACATTTCTACACATTGTTTGACTTTTGGTATTTGTAGGCATCTTTATTTGCAATATATCTTCATCCGTCCTCAGTATATTTGTATAGGTCCCCTATTTGTCTGATCAGTTCTCTTATTTTACTCTGATTTGTTTGTTCAATTATCTGACTAAATGACTAGATCTGTGTTAGTTTACTTTCCCATCTCTAATACAATAGATTTTTTAAAAACCTTCCACCATTGCTTGGTCTCTCTTAATTTTCCCTGGTAGCTTCTTGTTTTTGTTAGCCTTCTACATACCAGGTCCTTCTTGATTTCCATTAAAGTTCTGGCTTAGGATTGAACACTTGCTTACTTAAATCCCCCAAGTGAAATTTTCCAGAACTGAAAATCTTTGCAGTGCTCATTTTTTATTCCGTTGGAGAGAAGCATCCAGTAGTCACTATATTCAGGTTTCTCTCTCTCACTCTTTTTTTTTCTTTTTTTTTTTTTTTTTTCCCATTCTGTAAACTTTACTGTAGACTGAGGACATCTTAGCTGCTGACTTTGACTGCTTCATGAATCCTAATGTTGCCTTCAAAATGATTTAGATATTTGTCTCTGCACACATTTCAGTGGAAATTCTTCCAGAAGTATGGCAACTTAGCATATTAGTCCAAGAATATTTTATACTTCTCTGTTGTGTGCCTTGAGTATATTTTCCTTTTCTGTGTTTATATCCCAACTTCTATCTTTGCTGTAGAACTATAGCTTGGTGGGGTAGTAAATATTTTCATGGACTACAACACCATGTAGTTTGTCCCTGCTTTTCTATTTCAGCCTTGGACTGCAATGCTTAGATTGAAAAGATGACTGTTTAGATCGAAATGATAACTGCCAGGGAGATCCCCAGGGATAGAGAATATTATTCTATAGGGAAATTCTAGCTATATATAAGGGTTCTGGTTATACAGCTGCCACCCTAAAAGGGCTTCTCTATATTAGTCACGATTTGTCACATTTATTTACTTTTCTATACTTGAGTAGGACTTGCTGAATTTGGAGAACATTCAGATTATATAAACTCCACGAATACATACAGTGGGGAATGGAACTTGTCTCAAACAATTTAAAAAATTAAATATGTTTTCTTTGTTTGTTTATTTTATTGTTATAACAATATACTGGACTGTATTAATAATGGACTCAAATACAGCTGCAGCATCTTCATTGATTTGTATCCCTCTGGCATAGCTCAATCTACAAGATGTCAACAAACAGAATGTAAAGATTTTTCTGAATGCATGATCCTTTCATGCCACCACAGACTCAGAGAGACTTATTATTATTATTTTTGATCTCTGTGGTTCTTGATACTATTAAATCCTTCTGTAAACTCAGCTGCATGCACATTTCATCTGTACAAAAAACACTTAGGTTGACTTTACATTTTTTCCACCTTCAAAACTCTTTGTTCCTGTCCATAAGAAATTAAATTTCTCAGGGGAAGAAGGATTGAAGCCTCAGTAGAAGATGAAATTGGGAGGAAAATCCCCTATTGACTGTACTGGGTAACAAAAAGATTCACAGGCATCTCACCGGGAGTGTAATTTAACCCCAAATGCTTCTATGTTGCCTTCTATGTGAGCTGATATTTTTCACTTGGACTAAGTATACATAATTATTCCTACAGAATTGTAAAACAAATGTGCATATAAATTATTGATTAGGAATGAGGATACTCTGGTAAGTATTTCATAGTCATAGACTATAATCATAGAATGGCCTGGGTTGAAAAGGACTACAATGATCATCTAGTTCCAACCCCCTGCTATGTGCAGGGTCACCAACCACCAGACCAGGCTGCCCAGAACCACATCCAGCTTGGCTTTGAATGCCTTCAGGGATGGGGCATCCACAGCCTCCTTGGGCAACCTGTTCCAGTGCGCCACCACCTTCTGTGTGAAAAACTTCCTAATATCCAACCTAAACCTCCCCTGTTTCGGTTTAAGATCATTCCCCCTTGTCCTATCACTATCCACCCTTGTAAACAGCTGTTTCCCCTCCTGTTTATATACTCCCTTCAAGTATTGGAAGGCCACAATGAGGTCTCCCTGGAACCTTCTCTTCTCCAAGCTAAACAAGCCCAGTTCCTTCAAATTTTCCACATAGGTCTCCAGAGCCTTCTTATCATCTTTGTGGCCCTCCTCTAAACCCACTCCAAGACTCCACGTTCTTCCTGTATTTGTGGCCCCAGTCGTGGATACAGTACTGAAGATGGGTCCTCTCAAGAGCCTAGTAGAAGGGGACAATCACCTCCCTCTCCCTGCTGGCCAGCCCTTTTTTAATGCAGCCCAGAATACAGTTGCCCTTACGGGCTGCAAGCGCACACTGCTGGCTCATGTCCAACTTCTCATCCACCAGGACTCCCAAATCCTTCTCCACAGGCATGCTCTCAAGGGGTTCTTTGCCCAGCCTATACGAACATCTGGGATTTCTCCGACCCAAGTGCAGCACCATGCATTTAGCCTTGTTGAACATTAGGTTTTCATGGGCCTGCTTCTCCAGCCTGTCCAAGTCCATCTCGATGGCTTCCCTTCCTTTCAATTTATCGACTGCACTGCTCAGCTGGGTGTCATCCACTAACTTGCTGAGGGTGCAATTGATGCCATCGTCTATGTCACTGAATATAGTTCAGCTTTTTTTTTTTTCTTCCTATTATGTTATTGGTTGAAGTTTGAAGTGATATAATCATTTTTAAAACTTCTTTTAGAATGGCTTGTATTATTTCTTCTTTGCTCCTTCTGAAGCATCCATATATGCAAGGCTATTTATTACACTATCACTTGCTAAAACTTAATAGGAAAAACTCTTGTGTCACCAGGGTATCTATAATGGGTGCAAGTCATAATTTTGTTCCCAAAATTTGTCTGCTTCTTCTTTTTGTTCTTTTTTTTTTTTTTTCAGAAGATATATCCTAGTGATATGAAATTGCATGTGCTCCATTCAGATGAACAGAGAAAAAACACACGTAATCAAACTAGTTCACCAGATAAAATTCCTTACACAGTTCAATTTTCAGCTTATTCAGGTGAAACTATTTCTGTCAGCAATTAACTTGCCCCCCATATTGTTCTGGAAGGCATTTCAAAAGCTAACAGTGTGAATCTCACTGAATCTAGAAACAGTGCCGACTCTTCCATGTTACTTCTGAGTCACAGTGTTGTCAGCTCCTGCTTTTAATGGAGCCTCATGGTATTTGCTGTTTTAAACTTGAGGCCCCAGGTTCTGGGGACATGCCTCATATTTTGTTTTTAAAAGCACAGGCTTATAGTTTTCGTGGTGCCTTGGAAATCTTTGATAACTTGACCTGCGTGAACCCAACAGTCTTAGAAACTTAGAGTTAAGAACAAAAACAAACACAACATTTGGGAGACTTAAAATTTCAAGGTTTTTTTCTGGTTAGTTTCAGTCCTTGGAAACCGCTGTGGAGAAAATTCACGAGTTTTGAAAGCTTGCGGTTAGCAGTGTGGAATCATTAGTAGAAAAGAACAGCTTCCCTTTATTTGCATGAAAACATACCTCTGACTGTGTGGTTTGTGCTCAAAGCTCAGCAAAGCCCAAGTAGGTATTCTGCCTTGCAGCTTTTCAGCATAAAAGCTCCTTAGGCCATCTAGGCATGGCAGTGGGCAAATGACGGACGGAGGTTCAAACCACAGACATCCTCTTGGTTCTCTTTGTATCTACAGGCAAAGCATACATGACTTCATTTTTGCCATTAAAAAAATTGGGCTGATATTATTTTGCCCTTTTCAAAGCTGTTTCAAGGATTGATTCATTAATATTTGAAGCGTGTTACTGTGAATGGGAAGGAAAGTAGAGATAGGTAGAAATTGGTGAGCAGAGTATGCACTGAAGCAGAATGAAATATTACTAGTTACACTTGCTGAAACTGTGGGTAAAACTGTCTTTTACAGTACTTCCAGCTACATAGGAATGCACTTATAAAATATTTATATTCTACATATTTCCATATTTTCAAATGCATTGCAAACCCCGTGGAGTTCAGGTGTAGTTCCCACAACAATGTGACAGGTGGCAGGGCTATAGCTGTTATTAATTGCTGAGGGTTAATCCAGTTCCTATCAGCAGGATTATGTAAATCAGAGTGGTCTGCAAAGACAACCATTGCCTTGCTTTCCCATGGCGTGGTCTGATGAGATCTGGGGGTCTTTTGTGACTGCCATCAGTGGTTAAACCCAAGCAGCTGCACACACTGGAAGAATGAATCACATGCTGACTTACCTTCTGTTTGAGGGAATTTAAGAAGATAGACCCCAGGGGGAAAGCTATATGCTCTCCTCTAATCGCAGGCGCATTCCTAAGAATCCACTGTTCTCCACCTGGGCCACCTTGCCAGTAAGCAAGGGACTTCTCAAACGCAACAACAGCTGTGTTTTCTCCAAGGGGTTTTGATACAAAATTCTTCTTCAAGATGATGTGATGATTGCATGACTTTCTTAAAAAACAAAACAAAACAAAACAAAACAATATTACTTAAATGTGGAAGAGAGAAAGTAACACGAAGAGGACTTAAACAACAAGGGCTTGTATGCATGTCTTCCTTACTTGGGTTGCAGCCAAATGCTGATAGAGATACGAAATAGGCTTCCTGTTAGCTGTCAGTCCTAATGGTTGTGGTTAGGGCTACAATCTCTGTCTGTCTCCCTTATGCACCTGTGAAACACCTACCACTTTCTGCACAAAAAGTCATATTTTATCGTAGACTTCTTCTGTCTCCCCTTCCTGTATTTGTAAAACCCCCATAAGACTACTGAGAAGTGTCTTGTCTGAGGTTGATTCTTGGTTTTCCTCCTGGTTTCCTAGTTTCCTTGTTGATCTTATACAATAACTTTTAATGCTAAGTCACAGGCCGACTGGGTAAAAATGTGGTATTTGGGAATTAACCAGAGCCAATCAATTTCTACCACTATCTGTTTCAGTTTTATGAATAATCTTCCTTCCCTTCCCTTCCCTTCCCTTCCCTTCCCTTCCCTTCCCTTCCCTTCCCTTCCCTTCCCTTCCCTTCCCTTCCCTTCCCTTCCCTTCCCTTCCCTCTTTCTCTCGTGAATCCTCACATCATAATTTATGGCATCTGATGAAAAAGAGTGGCTTTAACCGTTAAAGCCTTGTAGCATGGTACAGCAAAATAACATTTCGCGAAACAAAGGCAAAGTTGCTAAAAGTTTTGAAATAGCATGTTTGCACTTCCCCAATATGCACAATCTCTTCTCTTATACTGAGAAATGTTTAGCCAAAAGTTTTACTGCAGCTATGCCCTGTTTGCAGTTTTGTGAGGCTATGCTGCTGCTGGAACCAGAAGCAAGTATGATGGGGGAAATTCAAGTCTGGTTAAAGTGCTGCCATGGACTTAAATTAAGCCAGGGCTTTGGCTGAAGTTTTTTCATAGCAGAAACCCTTCTATAGGAAGAGAGGAAAGGATTCCGCTGTAGCCTCTTTTTGACTGGGGCTGGAAGTCGGTTCATCTAACTTAAGCTGCCTGTAAGTCCGGTACCTAGTCTAAACCAGTTTTCCAGGCTACCTTTATAATTAACGGAAGGAGATAAGCTCCAGAGGGCAATTCATGCTGCTTGTCTGAGACATCTGCTTTAGGACTGGATCAATCAGTCTCTTCAGTGCTTTTCTTTCTTTGCTGACTATAGGTGGACGCCAGACAACTAGCTTCAGCCAGAAGTTTCTAGTTAGGGAGGTGAATAGCATGCTTATTATCTGCAGGGTGTCATGCCTGTGGAGTAGGAGTACAAAGTCTTTCAGGACTCCTGCCCTCTTGCTTTTTGTGATTAAAAAAGAAGTCAATGTTTGGGAGTGATTTTGCCCTTTGCTGTTTGCAAAATACTATCCTTAGCTGCGAAGCTGTAACGTCAGGCTTGATGTGGAATAAGACAGAAATTAAAGCAGACTGCAGACATGAAACACAAACACACAGCTTGTAACTAGCAATTCCTCTTGCAGTGCTTACCAAATATTCCTCTCAGGCACTGTGACTATTACAATAGCCACGCTCAGTGCGCAAATCAGACTGCCAACCACTGTTAACAAGGAGACATAAATACAGCATCTTTAAAAGAGATGATTTTTGTGCAGCCCAGGTGAAATCGGGGAGGTGAAGCAGTGGCCATGATGACAACTTGCCCACTGTAGATGCACATAATAATAATGAGTTTGTAAGGGAAGACATCATTTCGTGCGTTACCGCGTTTGGTAACAGTGGCATTTCTGGGCAGTTGTTTTTCTCCATCTTGCTATTTAAAGCAGAAGAACTAAAAAAGAAGAATCACAATAGCGATATAAACCCTTGTAAGTTGTGAGGGGGCAGAGGCAGTGTCTACAAATGGCAGTTTTTGAGTTTGACAGGCTAAAGCAAAGTTAAAAACAACAAAACAACCAAGACTCTAAGTAGTGTTTGTCTAACTGTTTTCAAAGATGGCATTTTGAGCTTTATGTTGCTTTAGTCAGTGATGTGCTTTAGCAGGAAAACAACAGGAATCGCACTGAGCTCATCTCAAACACACATAAAATATTTTAGTATCTTTTCTTTTATCTCCTTTTTCAGATACAGCTCAGGAGAAATGTGTTCCAAGTGACAGCATCTTTGACAACCTGTACTTTTTGTTCTACCTTTTGTTCTTCTTGCTGTGAGAAGCCATGTGATGAAGATTGCTGGAGAGCATTGATACTTTCCCTGCTTATGTTAAAAAAAATAAAATAATAATAATAAAAAAGCAGAAATACACAGAAATAACTGTGTACTTCCCAAAGGGTCAGATTGAGTCTTCAACAGCAACGTACACTGAAAGGCTCTACATCTCTGAAACAGCCTGGGGAAGGTCTTATCCTTGTCAGGATGTATCAGAACCAAGCAGCAGAGCACTGAACAGTATTCCTTATTCTAGTGCTAACAAAATTTTTCACTATAAGCTAATAAACCTATACAGCACCGTACAGATGCCTTATGCTGTTTTTGTATTTCAGTATTTCTCCCATATTCACCAGGAAATGATACTGTGATGTAGAGAAAGGCATATTCCAAGAATATAGACCGTGCTTCTTTAACCCCATAGCTGTTGTTTTCACACTGGAACAACATTTTCATTTTAAGAATTTCAAACTTTTGAGCTTTGCCTTAATTGTACCTACATCCAAAGCCAGCAGGCACTTATGATTGTATTTAACTTTACTCATGTGACCAAATGATAAGCTCAAATGCAAATAATTTTTGAGAGGCTTTTCCACTGCCCTTATCTCTGGTAGTGGAAGTTCTTATAATAATAATGAATTTTCTTCGCGTATACCCAGTGTGATAAAGCAGTGCTATTATTTTGTTGTACACTAGGAGAAATGACACAAAAATTAAGTACTTTTCTGAAAGTTCTCTTCACAGTAAAAAAAAAAAAAAGGTTACACATCCAAAAATGTTCATTGTATTATTTTAAATTAATTGCTCTTGCTTTCCCAAAGATTTTTCTTACTCCATGCATAGAGTAAGTACTGCTTATAAGTGCTGGCAATCATTTATGATAAGAGGACTTTGCTTGAAAATGAATAAAAACTATCTCACGATGTAAGCACTTGTGTCTGTGTGTGTCTGTTTAAGTGCTTATATTGGAGTTTATAGTTCATAAAATAAACTTTAGATACCCTAGGTTTTCTGTCAGGGCAAGCATTTACAAGAACACCAAAAGCACTAGACAAATAAACAGAGATCATTGAGAGGCACTGAAGAAATACACACTATGTTTTCAAAGCAAGGTCATTGTTCATTAATATTTCTATGGAGAGCTTAGCTGCACACTGAATTCTTCACAAGCTCTACTTATCAAAATGCTAGATGCTCAAAATCGTTGTCTGCATGTAGAGAAGCAAAAGCAGTCATTCACTTACAGAAGTGAGAAAACTGGCTAAGAATGTAAACTCTGCCCTCATCCTGATTCTGTTTTTCTTGTAGGAAGTAAAATGGCAGTTTTGGGGGTTGTATCCCACTAAATGCAAAAGATCAGATATGAACTGTCTAGTGCGTCTCTGGGCAGAATCCAATGGATTTTGATAGCAAACAACTGGAAAACAGAATGAGGAGCCCACCATCCACTTGACATCAACTACACCAACTGCTCTCAGACAAAATTTTCTACAGAACAGGAAGATGTTCTGTAGAGAAGTGCCTTTTTACATAAAAGAAACATCATTCTCAACAAAAGAATTAAAAATTCAAAAAAAATCATCATAAATAGGAAAGGGATAGTGAGGGATATAGAGGAAGAGGAAAATGAATTTTGAATGAAACACAGAAGTCACAATAGTCTCTGATGTAGGAGGAGCAGAGGAAGAAAGAGATCCAGAAAGGTGTTGGAACTGGGGGAGATGGAGAAGGCGAATGAGTATGCCAAGGGAGAACAGGGAATCTTGATAGAGAAGAGTGGAGATAAAGAAGCCATTACTTGCTAGGAGGAGAGCAATTCAGATCCTTAGTGTAATGGAAGGAGAACTGCAATAAGTTATTTGAAGTACATAGGAAAAATAGCATATAGAAGGTTTCAGGAGAGGTGAAGGAAACAAAGACTGCTGGTGCCTACAGTAAATCTGGGCTGTAGCTATAATAAAATGTTCACCTGTTTATGGAGCAGAGTATCCTTGAACATGCCTCTGCAATTTCTCATCTGATGGAGTGTCCAGACTATCTTCAGGAGAAAGAGACCTTTGTTATACCTTCTCACTATACAGGTACCAACACTGAATGGGACTCAATTTCAGTACCTTCACTGAGAGGAGCCTCAAAGGTAAGACTAGCTGGTAAATTTGGTGTTAGGTGCTGGGATCAGCTCTCAAAAACACGAGAATACATACAGTATTTTCATCTCAGTGCCCAGGAGTGATGATGAAGTAGTATCATAGTTCAGTTGAGAAATGAGCATTAAAACTGAACAGACTTAAGCTCTAAAGACAGCAAAACTTCTACTCTGAGAGAAAACTGTAAGATCAAGTGCTAGGTTACAAAAATTCCAAGATATTTGTTTATTGAGTTAGTCAAGAACACCTGAATGGATTGCACAAGTCCTTTCTAGCTATTTAGTTAAACTTAATACCTGAAACTTTCCAGCTGTAGATTCATTTCATTACCAGCTCTTGGATGAAAATCACTTCAGAACAGACAAGAATCCATGATAGTTAAATAGTTTGCAGGAGCTGTTGAGTTTTTTTCTTTCAGATGAAACCTTACCTATGGAAACAGTACAAAGATGAGAAAGAAGATAAAGGTGATGTGGATGACTTGGGAAGGCCAAGGAGGATATTTTCTTTCTCAGTACTCCAAACCTTATTTAAAACACAGCTTTCAGCTACAAGAAAAAAAGAAAGAAAGATACAGACTATTAAGCTATAATGGAGATACATCTTCAGATCTCTTTGAAGTACAGGAGAAGATATATATAAAAACAATAGTTAGCATTTTTTTTAGTGCTTTGTATCAGAGACCTTCAAAGAAATTTGAAAAATTAGACCTCACAGTCTCTCTGTGATTTCTGTATGAGCTGCCATTATCATTTTACAGAAGATTAAAAGGAGTCCTAGGAAGAACTCAGAATACCTCTCCGTTTCTAAAACTATGCTTCAACTGCATGACAATCTTTGTGTTACTGTGCAATTAAACAGAAGTTTAAAATAACAGACACATTGCTACATATGCATTAAAAATACTTTAAAAATACATTTAAGTGTATGCTAATGACAAAGTTCTACTTTGAATGCTTTTGTGTACTTCATACAGACAAAATGGGGTTGATATATTGGCACGTTCTTAAATAGATAACATTACGTAGCACAAAAAATTGTTTTCTGTTTGTTACAGTTGCTGAAATTGTCAGAAACCCCACTGAAGTTGTTTGCTTTTGTAGCCCTCAAATTCTCATCTTACTACTGCTGCACATTTCATGGATACTGTGGATTTACATGGATGCTGTGGATTAGGATACTCTGGGCTAAAAGAGTTTCACATGCTTACACTTGAACTGATTTTTGGCCTAAACAACTCTTTGACCACTTTTCAGAAGAAGAAATAATCAGTAGAACATGCAGCTGCTGTGTAAAGGCCAGGGGAAATTAAAATGTTTCCCATAAGGAAACAAATGAGCAAAATACATATGCAGCTTGATTAGAATTTGCACTGTAACATCATTAATTACTAGAAAGCCACAGGTGGGAATGACATGAGGCATGAAAATATGATTATGAAGGGGGAAATGATGACTGTGTCGATAGTACAGTCCTTACAAAGGAACTTAAAACTGGTGAATGGACGAAGTTGTCCAAACAACTTCTAACAGAGGAAATGTTTCATAAGAAAAAAGTACGAAACAATAGATTTTTCTAATACTTAATGCTTTTTAGTCCCTTGCAAATATAATTTATTATTATTTATTTTTAATGAGTTTAACACTTAGCAATCTACTGCTCTTTTGATGACAATAACTTATCTTGACAGACTGTAATTTTACAGAAATGCTCAGGATAAGAAAACAAGTTTTAATTGCAAGTGAGATTGACAGCATAGGGATGTTCCGGACTCTCTTTGATTGTGATTCATCTTATGCTACCCCATCCCTTTTTGGCAATTCTGTTTAGGCTCCTCTGTCTGGAAGCTTTCCCATAGGGCTTGGCCACTGGCATAGTCCAGGTTTTAAAATATTGTTGCAATCTTAACGGAACTATTCTGGGGTCTTGTCATAATATTTTCTTGCCACAAATGAAAAAAAAAAGTAAGATTTTTCTAGACTTCTGAATACAAAGATCTGTCACCTTTCAAAGAATTCAGTAGTGGAATTGATAAATGAATTAAATCTTCCTTCAAATGGCTGTGTTGCTAGCAAAATGAGTAATATTCAGAAAAAGAAGCCTTGCCAACCTTGAGACTATGTTGAAAGTCCCCTCAAAGCACAGGTCTGACACAGAGATCAGTGATAAAGCATGCATTACTGATTCTTATGACTGAGTTGTGGCCACGAGGCCAAAGAACCATCATTAAATGGGGTCCCATCCTTCACCTGCTTGTGACATATGAGGTACAAAAACAGAAATTTTGTGAATAGGGTAATTTGGGTAGCTGACTCCAATGAACACAAAGCTCTGCTCTCTATTCCTGCAGGATATCTTGCATTAATTTTATGATGGAAAGTGTTTTTTTTTTCTGGAACAGACGGACGTAGATATCTCTACGTAATTGACTTGGAATGCAAACTCTTAAATGGGATGAGTTAAGAGCATAAACAGAAGACAAAATGATACTCATCAGTAGTAGTATATGACTGTTCAGGAATACGAGTCCTTGTATGTAAATAGCAGCATAGGTTAAAACACAGCCTCTAAGGCTCAGTATATCAGCATGAGCCTCAGCCTGTCTATAGTGCGTCGAAGTCTTTTTCTGCCTTTCCCCACAAAACAGAATAAAAATTGTTTTCTACCCTTTTCATATTCCCTGAGAGGAAAAGCTACCTCGCTGTGCTCGAGCCAAACAGTTAAAAGTAAAACAAACAATCTGAAACAAAACCCAACAACTTTTGTTGTTATAGGATTGTTTCCTATCTCAAGTAAAGCAATAAAAATATTGATTGGTGGAAGAAAGCCTGAAAATCAGAATGATTTGTCTCAGTAGTGGTTCCTAGAAGAATGAGCTCCTCAGCTGCTGTAAATTGTCCAGCTTCCATGGATTTAGGCTTTAGTGCAATCATCACATGTGTGTGAAATGTCACAAGAAGTATTAAGCATCAGATATTAGGTGATAAAAGTAAATAGAAACTAACAATGTTTGTATTTGAACTCAAGTCCTTCTGTCATTTTCTGCCCTGCTTTTCTAACCTAAATAAAACTGAAGGACTTCACTTTACTCCTGCTACCACAAGTCACAGATCGCTTATAGCCATGGAATGATTTTGTCCACCAAGCTTCCCTCCATCACCACTGGAATTTGGATCAATCAACCTTGTAAAGCAGAACCCTCAGTATGGTCAGTATTATCATCAACAGCCAGTTTTCTCTCCCTGCTATGAGCTGTACCTCAAAAAGAGGTGCTCTGAAAACCTTATGTGTCAAACATAAATTGTCACCCCTTCTGAAGAAAATGCAGATTCAGAGAAATTCGTTTTACTGGGGTTTGAGGAACCATGACAGTACTGCCACAATTTTGCTACAGGGATTTGGGCAATCAGAGGCCAGCTGGGTGGGTTAATTGGGATCTTTCACTAAAAAGTACTGCAGGACTGCAGCTACTCATTTTAATTCTTCATCCTCAGGTAAGTTTGTCCTTACTGGATTTTCTGTCTCATAATATTTTCATATGCACCATTTTCTCTTCTGTCTGTATTTCCTCCTGTCATTTTATATGCTCTTTCTGTGTTGTGTGTCCTCTGTTTTTCACTGTTACTGCTTTACCATTCTGATTCCAAACTCAGTAAGCATTGCCTGTGGTCTAATCATTGTGCCTGCTATGTCTTGCTATTAGAATTTGCCCTCTCTCTTCTCATCTGTTTCAGTAATTGACCTCTTTATTTGTTAGTTTAACATTTTCATTCCTTGCTGTAGTTATTGTCATTATTCTACTTATATAGACTCACTAGTGTTTAACTCCGTAATCATTATATAGAGAGAAAAGCTGCAAGCAATTTGGAATAGTAAGTCCCTCTAAAAAGAGAAAATGCTTTAGAACAGTTTTTTTTTTTTTTTTTTTTTTTTTCTCTTCAAAAGATTGTTTTTCAAAGCTAATCAACTAATGCACCAGAATAAACTGCTTTGTCTAGAGAATGAACACAGGCTCTCTGTCCTGTGAGCAAGAATGAAATGCCTCAAGGAGAATGAAGTTTTCTGCATTATCCACATTCAGAACAGAGATGGTGGCCAAAATATTGACTAAGAATAGCTATTAATTAGCTATTCTTGATGGCTGAACTGGGTAATTTGTTTTAACATAGGCCAAACGTCCAATTCTGTTTCCTATTCGTGCTGCCCCTGCAGTTTTAATTGGAGAAGTTATGCTTTTCCTCTTAAACCCTGTAGTACAGTTTTAAAATAAATCTGTCATATTTCACTTCAGAGACAGTGGCTTGACTCATAAATCTGGACTCAAATGACCTAGACAGGCAATATCAGCCATCCTTAGTCTCAAGGCAGGATCAGCTACGACTAAACTCTTTTCTCTATCATGTATTCCTTTTAAAAAGCCTACTCAACAAGACTCTTCTATAAACCTAACATTAGGAAGGTTTTCTTATTGGCGGTATAAATCTTGCTTGAAACAGGGTAAACAAGTAATCTTTTGTTCTACCTACAATAAGCACAGAGATCAGCTTATCTCTTTGTTACTTTTTGCAGCAAATTTTTACATATTGGAAAACAGTGGCCCTTTATGTCCTTCCCTTTGACTAAACGGACCCAATCCTTTCAATTTTTCTTGCTGTATTGTGTTTTATAGGCCTCTGGTAATTTTTATTTTCCTATGGAATCTTTCCTGTTAGCCCACCCTTGCTTTGTACTCTAAAGACCACAGACATGCCATCATTTTGGGGTTTTCTTTTATGAGTACTGAGCAGAATATGAGGTTTACCTCCTATGCTTTACCTATAATTCTGTTATACATACCATGAGGGCTACTCTAAAAGTAATGCCTTCTATTTTATTGTGTTGGCCCACAACATCAAAGATGGATGCTGGTAGTATGGCAGTAGAGGCCAAGCCTTCCCACAAATATTCCATTACATTCTGTTGTTGTGTGACAGACGGCAGCAGAGGGGCAGTCTGACAAAATGGTATCTGACATGGAAGTGTGTATGAAGCAAAGGTGTGACACTGAATTTCTCCACGTGGAAAACACGGCACCCACTAGCATTCATTGACACTTGCTGAATGCTTGTGGAGACCAAACAGTGGATGTGAGCACAGTGAGGTGGTGGGTGGTGCATTTCAGCAGTGGTGACAGTGATGTGAAAGACAAGCCATATTCTGGATGGCCATGCACAGCTGTCACACTGTGAAACGAAGAATGTCTCAATCAGCTCACTCATGCAAGTTGGCTAATGGTGGTGACTATGTTAAAAATAGCACTGTGTATATAAGAATATGTTCTATCAAATAGTGTTATTGTGGTGTTGGTATATGTTATAGTTTCCAATAAAAATAAATAGGAGACATTACTTTTGGAGCAATCTACATAGCATAGCACATATGGTGTGTTGTTTTTTTTTTTTTTTCCCAGTTACTATTTTTTTTTTAAATATGTTAGAATTGTTCCTTAATGGCAGCACTAACAACAACAACAACAAAATGGGTGGTTATCTCAAATGCAGAAAATGTTGTAGAGTATTATAAAACATGCATTTTAATGCTTGTCCTTCATTCCTTCCCCTGTCTCCTCATTCAGGTGTTGCACAGTCTTTGACTAGAAAGAGACTTTGAGAGCTAACATCTTGTTTAATTGTTACTGCTGAGCTACTGAAAGAGAATTCCTCTTTTGACAAGGAATTAGCAGTACTGATCCTTATGAAACTTACTCATTCTGCCTTCTGTGTACAAGGTTAAATTTAATGTTCTTCTGCCTCTCAGAGAGGAGTGGACTTATGCTTCTCTAGCAATTCTAAAACCCTTTTGCATAGAAGTAGCTACTTTCAGAATACTATAAAGCCTTAGATAATACTCAAGCTTTGTTAAGAATAGGCTTGATCTCCAAAGCTTGTGAGCTAATACAGTGTAAAGAAGGACAGCACAGAAAGATATTTTTCTTTGCATATATCTTCCTTGTCTTCAAGCAACTCACTTTGTTATCTTAACTCTCATCTTTCTGGTTCTCTTCACGCCGAACTCTAGCTGAAGTTAATGGGAGCACTGCATGCAAACTTCCAGGTTCAAGCCCCCTCTCAAAATAATCTCTCCTACACTTGCAGATTCTTTGATATCATGAAAGCTTTACCGTAAGGTTGCTTTCCTCTTGTAAACAGGATCAAAGACAGCATGTCATTTTATTTTATTTTATTTTATTTGTGACTGCTGTCTGGTTGCTGTCATCTCTTTCTTTTCTGGCTCATCGCGTATTGTACCTTGAACATTATACCTCACAGCACTTCACAGTTTGGTTCCACCCTCTTTGTGTGGTACATGACACATTTAAGTGCTTTTTCCTATCAATATGGCATTTTGTACAATATACACAACTCTGCTAAGCTAATTGTGATGTTGTGCTTCTAGATCCAGTACAAATGTCCTTTTTTCAAGTTTTCTCTTATGCTTACATATCTTTTACTTTCTAAGCATGTAAGAACTGTTTTCCTAATTGATCTATTTGTGTATCAATTTCATAATGTAAACTGTTGCCATTTTCCTAGGGCAAAAAAGTAAAACCTTTTCTAGATAATACCTCAAAACTGTCTTGAATATGTCATATGGATGATGAGCATGCAGGTTGTAAGTTTCCTAAGTGTCTCAGTCTTGCAGTGTTGCAATGTATTCAAATGATATTTTTGTCTTTTAAACCTTTTTTCATAACCCTTTCACAACACTAAGCAGCTGAGCAGAAAGAAAACTCTTCTGAGCAGAGGAATCTCTCTCAAATTCCAAATTACACTAATGAAGATCATTCTTGCCCTTCTCAGGAACTCCAGGAATGTAATTGCATCCCTTCAGTCAAAAAGGAATCCTCAAAACCAAGGGTATGCTGTGGGGTTGGTTTTTTTTTTGCTGTCATTTTAGTTTTTATTTATTTTATTATTTTTATTTATTTTATAGTTTTATTTATTTTATATATATATATATATATATAAATAAAGAAATAATTGAGCAGATGTGATGGAGTGATTGTTCCTCTGTACACAGCACTGCTAGGGGTATTATGAAAAGATGCCATTAACTCAAGGAGAATGTGGAAAATCTAACAAGGAGAATAGCTTCTTCTATTCACTGAAAAAATGATTGAGAAGCAATCATTGCATTTATTTTTTTACTTTTCACTGGATTCAGCCACTCCTCTACAAAAAGGATTTCTAATAGCTGGTTTTAATAGGCGTAGAAGGGCTCAGTCTTGTTGACCCACACCAAATGAAGCATTGTGCCCCAATGTCAAAGTTAGGAGAGCTTGTTTGTAAATGACAAAGTGTAACTTCGCAGCAAAGAGCTTTAAATAAGATAAAGGCAATTTCACAGAATCACAGAATCACAGAATCACCCGGGTTGGAAGGGACCCCAAGGATCATGTAGTTCCAACCCCCCTGCCTAGCAGGGCCACCAAACATACACATTCAGATCAGGTTGCCCAGGACCCTGTCCAACCTGGCCTTGAACACGTCCAAGGACGGGGCATCCACAACCTCCCTGGGCATCCCGTTCCAGGGCCTAACCACTCTCCTAGTAAAGAACTTCCCCCTAACATCCAACCTAAATCTTCCCTCCTTCAACTTAAAACCATTTCCCCTAGTCCTGCTGTTATCAGCCCTTTTGAAGAGTTTACTCCCCTCCTGGGTGTAGGTTCCCTTCAGGTATTGATAGGCTGCAATGAGGTCACCCTGCAGCCTTCTCTTCTCCAGGCTGAACAAGCCCAACTCCCTCAGCCTGTCCTCATAGGGGAGGTGCTCCAGCCCCCTGATCATCTTAGTTGCCCTCCTCTGGACCCTCTCCAAAATCTCAATGTCTTTCTTGTACTGAGGGCTCCACACCTGGACACAGTATTCCAGATGGGGCCTCACAAGAGCCGAGTAGAGAGGGACAATCACCTCCCTGTCCCTGCTGGCCACCCCTCTCCTGATGGAGCCCAGGATCCCATTTGCCTTTCGAGCTGCCAGAGCGCACTGCTGGCTCATATTCAGTCTCTCAATTTCTAACAACACAGAAGGAAACAAGAATTCTAGACCAGTTTCACATAGGAAGAACACCAAGTCATAAAGCATGGCAAATGCCCAGCCATTTCATCTCTGCTCAGACTACAGGGAGATGGCGTGCATCGCCACTAATGAGTGCAGGCCTGTGTTCACTTATGTGAATGTGATGACATGCAAACAGAGTTTCATCTTCAAGATCTTGAAAGCTTTCCCAGAACGTGACAGATGGATTTGTAATTTTGCTGTCCTTTGCACCTTCAGGCAACTAGGTGAATTGGGAAGAGCACATCTTTGCCTTCGTGGGGGTATAAACAACCCTTGTGGATTGGTCCTTGGCCACTTTGCCAGATTCGTGCACTCAGAAGCAAGGGTGAGCTCTTCTCAATTCAGAGAGGGACTCCAGGTTTTTACTGCTATACAAGAGCATGTCTTTGTTTTGTAGCATTGCAAAGGGCCTTGGGCATTTGTTAGAGCTCTGTTTCAGATATCTCTTTCTGATGCGCTTACCAGTTAGATCTCAAAGGGGCTGAATTGTTTTAATTTGAGCAAAGTTAGTGGATTTACTTACAAAGAAGAAATGCAACAGTCTGTGATACAAAAGAGGTGACCTTCAGCTCTGATTTTAAATCCTGTTATGAATTCCTATGCATAGATATTGCTGAGGGAAAACTTTGGCACAATATGCATTTAATTTAAAAGTGGTGTTTATTCCAATTGTGCAGAGGTGTTCTAGCATGTATGAAGAGTTAAATCCAGAGAAAATCATTTTAACCAAAGATAAGAAGAAAAGCCAAGTTACATTATAGAGATACTTAAGAAAATGTACCATATTTAATCTGCTCTCACATTAAAGCAACTTCTAATTTGCACTTTCACTTACATTTCTAATGCAGTGGTATTTATTACCTTTTGTCTACCTTACCAAATGAGCAACAATCTCTAGAGATCTCTCCTCTCTGATTAGAAAACACTTGCTGCAAAATAATAGATTTATGAAATATACATGAAGAAACTTTTATTAAAATTACATTAATAGCTAAATTCTGCGCACAATTACACTTGGCCATTGCAAAATCAATGAATTGCACCAGGATAATAGAGAGCAGAATTTGCCCCAACTGAATAATTTTAGCCGATTAAATACAGTGAAATGAGATATTGGCACTCTCTGTTTGAAATATCCTGCTCCTGTTGGACCCTGGATTCATGATTTAGGACTCTGTCTGGAGGATCAAAGCCACCTCTGTCAGCCTGTCCTGTCAGCAAGACAATATATGCTCAGACAAATAGTCTCATACATAACTCCACTTCTGGGAGGTAAAAGGAGGAGAACCATATTCTCTCCTTCTTTGCACCAGGTCAGAATTAATATTCACCCATAGCACATGATGATACATGTCTGAGTAAATTTTATACTGCCTAGCTCAGGCATTGAGAGCAACAGAGCTGCAGCAGCATGGAGTTCAACAGAGGCCAAGAGCCCAAATATTTATTCAGACTACTTTGTCACTAGCTTGCTTTGGTACCTCTTTTAGGTTAGCAACAATATGAGATTGGCCGAGGTCCAAGCAGCAGGTTTATTACCTCCAAATGCAGAGTAGGGTTTATTAGCCTTGGTAGAGTACTGTGCTAATATAGTATATATGATGTTGTATATATAGGGAAGTAGAGTGTCTTTAATTCTTCTGGTCTGCAAGCTAGCTCATAGATCTGAATTGTGTTTTGTACTCTAAGGAAATTATATTCCCCATCTGAGGGAATATCTGGCCTGGGGAAGGAAAAAAACATCTGGGGCTAATGACTGTGCTGAACTGTGTGGATGTTTAGTCAGGGCTTTGTTGCTAGAGTGCAGACTTGCAGGCAAAGGAACAAGATGGTGCCCATGAGAGATGCAGGCTTATACAAGGACTCAAAGAACAAGGGTGGTGTGGGAAGACATAATTGCTCAAGGGGATGGAGCTGTGCAGCCTCCCAGTGGAGTGATCTCAGTGTTAGACTCCTCAGAGTCACTCCACTCTCCATTTGCACTGAACTGGAGAATTGTTTTTGAGGGGTTTCTGAACTAAGTGCTGCTTAACAGCTGTGAGATTCCAGTGTAATTTAGAGATGTCCAAGGGTTTTGCACTGCTACTTTGGGTGGACTGTCTGCCACCCCATTCACTAGATCTCAACAATTATGACAGGGAAGGTTCAGTTAGGGTATTAGGAACAATTTTTTTTTTTCTCAGAAAGAGTGATGCATTGGAGCAGACTGTCTGGAGAAATGGTGGAGTCACCTTTCCTGGAGGTGTTCAAGAACAGTGTAGGTGTAGCACTGAGGGACATGGTTAACAGAGATGGTGGTGATGGGCTGACAGATGGACTAGATGATCTTAGTGGTTTTTCCAACCTTAATGATTCTATGATTCTGCTTACCAGTGCTGGTGGATAGGAGCAGCACAGAAACCACTGTAATTAAAAGGAGATGTAAAGGTGATGTTTGAAAAACTGCTCACAGCTTCAAGGGTGTTAAATGTCTGCTTCTAAATGAGCTATCTGACTGAAGACAAATACAGCAGTAAAGAAGAACTAAAACATAAAAAAAAAAAAGAAGTAAAAAAAAAGTGTGGGTATACTGACAGGCTGGGAAGACCCACACAGAAGTAAATTAATTACACTTCAAGTAAGGTAGGTTGTTCTTCCTGACTAAAGTGTGAAGAACCTGGAGAGAGGAAGGAACTGTAACCACAGAACAGAATCATAACATCATTTAGGTTGGAAAAGACCTTAAAGGTCATCAAGTCCAAATGTCAGTTGACTTACCAAGTCCAATCACTAAATCCTGTCTCTCTGTGCTATGTCCATGTGTCTCTTCTACCTGCAGTACTCTCCTGGACAGCCTATTCCAATGCTTGACCACTTTTTTTTTTTTTTTAAAAATGAATAAGTTCTTCCTATTTAATCCAAACCTCCCAATTGCATGCTGAGAGCTTTTCATCATGTCCTGTCACTTGACACCTGAGAACAGAGACCGACACCCTCAATCACTGCAGCCTCCTGCCAGGTAGTTGTAGATAGCAGTGAAGTCCCCCTTCAGTCTCTTCTCCACATGAAGCACTGACATCTTCAAGCAATCTTTATAAATCTTATTTTCTTGTCCCTTTACCAGATTCATTGTTCTTCTCTGTGTAGGCTCAGTCAACCCAATACTCTTCTTCTAGTGAAGTGACCAAATCTGAACACAGTATTTGTGGTGCAGTCTCACCAGTGCTGTGTATAGAGGGACAGATGTGATACATGCCTACTCCCTTTCTTCTCTGTTTTGCACTATAGTTTCAGGTACTTTTTTTTCTTGCAGTGGACGAAAAAGCTGTGTCTTTACCTGAGGAATCTAATAGCTTCACCTAATTTGGCTTTGGTCACCGATCCCATATAAGAACACTTTTACTGCTGCATTTGTTAAAAAAGGACCTGTAGGTTGCAATCCCCAAAGCCTGGCTTGGGAGTAGATGATCTGCAGAGTGTGAAGATTGTGACACCAGAGGTGTCACTGTGGTCAGCCACAAACTGAGCACTTGCTACCATGGTAGGCTGGCAGAGAGTTATCTTCTCCTGGCATTTTCACACAGCTTACAACACGATGGCAGAATGGGGCTGGGGAACAGGACCCCGCATCCCTCTCACTGTGTATGCTGAAAAGAACAGCTGGATTAAGATGCCTCCTTCCCTCTGCAGCCCTTCTTATCCACACTGAAATCACCAAGGCAATAATATGTTGGATGTCTGAGGACTTCAGAATGGATGCCCTATTATTTCTCCCTTTTGTTTTGTTATAATACGTGTGACCTTCAACTGCTTTCAAACACTTTTCACTCCATAGAGAAAATACCATGCTGAATGGCTTAACCGTGATTTCAGTACAAAACTAACCAACAAAAAAGCGTCTGGGACAAAAGCAATAATGCGGGCAACGACATTCAGAAGTGTTAGAAGTAAATCTAACTGCACACAAAGCAGAGTTCAGCTAAGTGTCACTGACGAAAAACATCCTCTGTTCTCTGCGAAATGAAGTTAGAAAAGAGCTAAATCGAGTACTAAAACTCATTGAATGCATTTAAAGAGCTGGAAGATAGGGGATATGCCTGCTGTGAGGGACTGTGGGCACCAGTTTTGCATCTCTGCATATTTTACAGGTGGGACAGAGAAGGACTGGTGTAAAAGCACACAGAGATTTGCTTACACATGAATCTGCACCATGGCCTATGCTTATTTCTCCCAGGTAATTCTTTAGGTAGTCCCTGGGGTTGCTCAGCCCAGAGCAGAGGAGCTGATGGGAGGCCTGATGGCAGCTGCAGCTCCTTATGGGGAGCAGAGGGCAGCGCTGAGCTCTGCTCTGTGTGACGGTGACAGGGAACGGCATGGAGCTGAGTCAGGGGAGGGCAGCTCTGCACCAGAGGGGGGTGGGCATGGAACAGCCTGCCCAGGGCAGTGGGCACAGCCCTGAGCTGTTGGCCTTCAAGGAATGTCTGGAAACCGCTCTGGAATATATGGTCTGATTTTTGGGTGATCCTGTGTGGAACCAGGAGTTTGAATGGGTACAGAGGAGGGCCACAAAGATGATGAGAAGGCTGGAGCACTTCCCTTATGGAGACTGGCCGAGAAAGTTGGGCTCTTTATCCTGGTAAAAAAAGAAGGCTCTGGGAAGACCTTATAGCAGCCTTCCAGTACCTGAAGGGGCCATATGGGAAAGCTGAGGAGAGACTTTTTATACGGGCATATAGCAACATGATGAGGGAAAATGGCTTTAAACTGGAAGATGGCAGATTTAAACTAGATATCAGGAAGAAATTCTTTTCTGTAAGGGTGGTGAGACACTGGAACAGGTTGCCCAGTGAGGCTGTGGATGCTCCCTACCTGGAAGCGTTGAAGGCCAGGCTGGATGGGGCTGTGAGCAACCTGGTCTGGAGGGAGGTGCCCCTGCCTACAGCAGGGGGCTGGAACTAGATAATCTTAAAGCATCCTATGGTTCTATGATCCTTGTGGATCCCTTCTGACTTGGGATATTCTACGATTCTATCTTCTGTGATTCTGTAATCAGTCAGATAGTCTTTCTTATCTGATTTTGAGCGGTGGGGAAAGGTTGAGGGAACTGGGTTTGCTTAGCTTGGAGAAGAGAAGGCTCCAGGGAGACCTCATTGTGACCTTCCAGTATTTGAAAGGAGCATATAAACAGGAAGGGGTATGACTGCTTACAAGGGTAGATAGCGACAAGACAAGGAGGAATGGTTTTATACTAAGACAGGGGAGATTTAGGTAAAATATCAGGAGGAAGTTTTTCACCCAGAAGGTGGTGACGCACTGGAACAGGTTGCCCAAGGAGGTTGTGGATGCCCCATCCCTGGAGGCATTCAGGGCCAGGCTGGATGTGGCTGTGGGCAGCCTGGTCTGGTGGTGACCCTGCACATAGCAGGGGTTGAAACTAGATGATCTTTGAGGTCCTTTTCAACCCAGGCCATTCTATGATTTTATGATTTTATTTCCAAATCAATAAAACAATAATCTATTGTCATATGCTTCCCTATCTTCACCCACTCTTTTCTCACAGTTTTACTGTCATTCAGATTAGGTTTAGTCCCACATGTCAGGGATGGAAAATGTGTCCCGGTTGTGTTGAAGGAACAGGGAAAGATGTACAATTTATTTAACAAAGTTATGCTGCAGCACATGAGTTCTTTCAGACGCAGGGGGTAATGCATAAGCTGATGTTTCATTTGCATGCTAAGAAAGGTCTGAATATCTGCTCATTCTCTGCTTGGATCACAGTAATATGCATGAGTGAGAAAGGAGGATAATAACCAGTGGAAGGAGTTGCTTTTATTAACATACTTTTGCATTTCTTTTTTTTAGATGAAAACTTTGGAAGCAAATATTTTCTTCCTTTACTTAGGTGTAAAAGTACACGGGTTTGTGCGTTCCAAATATTACAAATGGGAAGAAAAAGGTGTCAGTCTTGTTTATTTTTAATTAGATAAAAAAAAAAAAAAAAAAAAAGAGAATGTTCACATGGGTTTGATAAGAGACGTAAAATACTCCCATAGAAAATGCTGTTTTCCTGTCAGCTGCAGTGAACGAGAACTTTGATATTTAGCATCAATTGAAATGGGCTTGTACTGAGATCTTAGCCATAATTACAGAATCACAGGGGTTGTAAGGGACCTCTGGGGATCACCTAGTCCACCCTCTGGCTACAGGAGGTTCCCTACAGCAGGTCACACAGGAAAGTGTTCAGGTGGCTTTTGAGTACCTCCAGAGAAGGAGACCACAACCTCTCTGGGCAGCGTGTACCAGTGCTCTGTCACCCTCACAGCTCTGGTTGTATGGCCTCTACACCAGCTTGCTTTTGAGCATGTCAGTCTCACTGATATCTGTTGCTTATGTTATCGAGGTTTTTGGCAGTCAACCAGTCAAACAAACAATTAAGGAACTGGTATTTATCTAAGGAGGCTGATTTCTTTTTTTTTCCTTTCTTTTTTTTTTTTTTTTTTAACTTAATACATTGTTTTAAAAAAATCTGTCTCTTTATTTATTTATTTACCTTTTATAAGGTTCAGGAATTCTGAAATGTTTTAATCACACCGAAGATTTCAGATTCTCAAAGACAGGAATGATTCAACTATATTGCCCTCTGCAACCTTTATATGCTTTCAGCACTGCATATTTTCCTTCCTCAAATCCAGGAAACTTATTGCAAAGGAAGTATTTTGCTTGAAACTAAAAACTTGGGATCAAGGAAGAACAGATTGGAGAAGTAAACCATAAGAATCATAAGGAATTAGAATACCTTGTTCATCTTGCTCATCTATAGTCTGCAGCAGGAAATGAATATTTATGTCTCAGATGTTATATTAAAACATTCTTCCTTAATATGTATTTATATACAACCTTCCACAAGAAGTCTGCCTTCAAAAGCAGCAGACACTGACATCCTGTCTTGCCACAAACACAGCATCTCATCAGATGCTCAGAAAGAATTTATACAAGACTTTGTGAAGTGCCTTACAAATAGCACACGTTCTATTGAAGAAAGCATCGCCATTTCAAGATGAAGAAGTAAATCTGTTCAGTGCTTTAGGAGTTTGAAGCGGCTTTAGGAGTTCAAAATGATTTCTTTAAAAAATGTAGGTTCCCTGCTTAATGTTTCCCCTGGACCCCTCTGGCTAACAAATGACTTGTTTATAACATTTCTAAATATAGATCCAGGTAACAGATTAAATCTCATTCAAAGATCGTTTCTCTTCTAAAACAAAAGTAATGAAAATCTTTTTGTTCTTTGTTATATTTCTTTGCTTGTAAAGAAAGCCTCTGAAAAATTCCTTGTTAAACTGAATGTACTTATCATTTTCCTATAATCTGAATATATTTAATCCTTTTTTTCCAAATAAACAACGGAAATATTTTCGAGCCCTTTTTTTCTTTTCTGTTTTGTTACTGAAAGCTTTACCCTATTCGTCTAGAAAAGAACCAGCACCTCTGGCAGGATTACTTATGTTCATATATTTTATTTCCTGTGACAGCTACATTCTTTGCTTTTTACTTGATTATTTTTGTTTCCTTTCTTAATCAGTTTCCTGAACTTTCTAGCTTCTAAATTTATACCCTTTTCTGTCATGTTGCCTTTTTTTTTTCTTATTACAAACACACTCACATGCACACACACAGATCACAAAAATATTTTAGCTTTTGCAGGTGCTTTTGTTCTCTCTGCTCAAGTTGAGTTATTTTATAACTATAATCACCTCATTCTTCATTTTATTCAGATGTGGGATGGTAGTTTTTTGGCCATCAAATGAAATAATTAATGTTTCCAACATTATTCATGCCTCTCTCCAGTTACATCAGCCTGTAGTTGTTTTCAGTTCTATGAACCTCTCTCTTTTAAATCACCAATCATTACTTATTTGAACTTTCTGTTCTGACTGCATATAATGAATGTAATTAACTCATGATAACTTGCTCCTAAAACAATGTTTGCTTTTAGATCTTAGATCAGTGCCCTTTTATCTGCCAAGATGCAATCAAATTTATCTTTGCATGACATTATTTAGAAAATTGTCAATTTTTTTTTTTAATTATTTTATTTAAGAAATTCTGAAGTTCTTTCTCTACTGATATATCTCTAATATGTATCACTAATGTTGAGATGTCTGCTTCTTGTTTTTTTTCCTTATGTAGGACAGGCAGGTTTTTAAAAAGCTATTCATGACATTCTGAAATGTGAAATGATGATCTGAACCACTGGCTTGTGCCCTACCTTGTACTATATTGGCTAGGAAATTGATCCATAAACCTTCCAGATCACTTGTACAGCACTTTGTCAGTCACATACATAAGTATTTTGTGGAATGTAAAACAGCTTCCTTATGCTTTCCGTTGCAGACCCTGATTTGCACTAGAGCTTGTTCCTTAGTGACAAGTTCTTCCTCTGATTCTGCAACAGTAATTTTTTCCAAATGTGTTTTCTCCAAATATCCTTTCTGTATGCTACGTGGTTTCTTTTCCTCTGTTCGTCCTTCGTGTGTCTGCCTTCAAATCTTCGCTGGAAAATTGTTTATATAAAAATTCTTGCTGCAGAGTCTCATTCCCTCAGTAATCTGAGAAGGCTTAGCTACTTGATGATTTCAAGCACTGATTCTGATCAAAGATCTGCTAAGCACAGCCAGATGGGTCCCACCGAAACACCAACAAGCCGATCAGGAGGCTGGATAGGAGACTGAGAGACTATCCTCACAGACTTCCCAAAGGATGAAACTTGAGTAGGAAATAGACATACACATGCATGCAAATGCTCTCCCAACTCACCTTTTCACACTGTGCTACCAGTGAGCATGGACTCTGCAGCTAGCCTTTCAGAAACTCCCTGGTTAGCTGCTCTCTGTTTGCCAGGCTCAGCTGTTTCATTCAGCTTTTTGATTCTGAGTAAAGTTATTTCAATGGCTAAGCAGAAGGAATGATGCATGCAATGCCCTTATGGATTATTCCAAGTTATGAAATGTGCGTGGTGGTGCAAATAGTAATATACATGTATCACGCTGAAGTGAGAGATGGTCCCAGTGATCACAAAAGAAGGGCAAAGAATAAACAAGCACCAGAATTTGCCTTGCTCGTTAAAAAAAATTTGATTTCTATTAAAGCTGAAAGTGCCAAAGAATATTTTCAAACTTTCTGACAGACAGATGGAAATGTCTTAGGGAACCTGACGCAGAGCAATTATGGATGCTCAAACACAACAAAGATTTTGAACATGAAAAGAGAATACTAAAAGGATTTTTATACTTGACAGTTCATTTCATTGTATTCTCTTTTTATATTAAATTATTAAAGAGAGATATATCAACATGTATATTTTCAGTCCCTTCTTGCCAGTTTGGCTTATTGGAAAAGTTTTAACATAACCCAACAAAATATTTTCATAATATTTAAAAAATGTTACAATTTGCTGATTTTCCTTCAATAAATTATCGGTTGTACCATCTGACAGGCTATTCTTCCTCTCTCAAAAGAAGCTTACATCTTAATTTAATAGAGTACTGAGAGTGGGATATGGATAAGAGACTTTGCTTATCATCTTTTAAATGTATTTGAACTCTCATCTATATTATGCCACTGAATTTAACAGCACCATGATTTTTGGAGTATTTGTGTCTGCAAGAACTGTAATAGTATATTAGAATAAAATAGACACCTAATTCAGGTACCAATGATTCTTTCATGGCACTGAGACAAAAATGCTAGAGTTTTGGGTGTTATTTTTATGCTGCTTAATAATTAGCATGTTTTTAAGTTTTTACAGAGAAGTTTCTATCATACACTGTATAGACCACAGGCATCTATTCTGAACTGTTCATATGGGCACTGCTATAACGTTGAGTCAGGTTCCTTTTTAGAGAAGGTAAGTTATCCCATCTCAGAATAAGTGTCTAAGTTGAGTACACTAACATATACTTGGAAATACTCATCTCTCTTCATTGAATGTAGAAGCAGCTTGGAGACTAGCTCAGCCAAGTATTGAACATTTAGATTGCTAAAATTAGGTGAGATATATCCCACTGCAGGAGCTCAGGCTCGTTGCTCAGTCAATGAAGGGGCAGGAGACAAGAGTCTGAATTAGAAGTCAGTGTCTCTCCATCTGCTCTATGAGGACTTTGCAAGTGTAACTTGAGCATCTACACGAGAAGGTGCAATCTAAATGCCTGGACTGGGATACCTATGTGATCAAAGCACTTTATCCACTCTACTAGGAGTTACAAAGAGGTTTACAATGGCACACTGTGCTGAAGTTATCCAATTCCGGAGGATCCACACTGTGCTTACAAGAGGGGTTTGCAGTACATAAGTACAGAGCCACAACAGTTAAAGTCAACTCAAGTTTTCATGTGATACCATTGGGGGAAAAATTATCTTCATTTCCTCACTCCATGTGTTATTATCTTCTGCCTAAATGTAGATTATGTGCAGAAACCAGAACTTTTATTTGACTCAAAGGTGCCATGTACTTTCCTGGCACTATGATAATATACAGGACTTGCACGTAGCCAAAATGTTTTGATACTGCTAATCAATATTTTAAATTCTCTGTAGGAAGTCTGTATGTACCTTCTTCTCATCAGCACTCTCATCCCTGTCATACAGACCCCTTCACAGTTAACGTGGCTTTAAGCAAGAACGAAAAAAAGCCTTGTTCTAAATTTATGTTTTCTTCTTCTAGCTTCTTGGCCAGCTGCAGCTTCTGTTTACTGTTCAACAAACCCTTGGAGTACTGGAGTAGTTGCCAAGCTATCAGCAAGAGCTGGGAAAGCTGGACATTACTGTAACTCACAATTTGACGTGTGCTCCCTGTGGACGGCTGCTCACTAAAGAAATTTTGGGTGAGATCTGTTCTATTTGCAGAAATCTTACCAAGGAAAAAAAGGAAGTCTACGGCATAAAAGTCAAAATCTCATTGACTGCTTTTCCAAAAGAGTTCTTGTAGCTTTACAAGAAATTGAGTAATAAACTGAGCAGAATCTGGCCTTGTTTGTTTGTTTGTTTCTAAGTAACTAATTTTCAAAAGGCTATGTGTTATGGGCACTATTTTTGTAGGAAAGAGCTGTAAATGAGCTTTCTTCACAACTAGAGTGTTGAATGGCAATTTATGTCATATATTACTGCTAATTTTACTTTGGATTCTTTTACCAATCTTTGGCCAGTATAGTCTGAGGAACTGAAGAGAGTAAAAGAGAAGAAAGAGAAGGCAGGAAGAGTTAATAAATGACTATTTTTGGAGACTGAGGTGCAAGTAAAATTACACCTTCTGTGCCTGTCACCTAGGTAACCTTTTGCAAAGCATTTCACTTTTCTAAAACTAGATGTGTGAATTATTATGCAGGATCACAGCTATCTGTGAGGGGCATCCTCTTCCCACCTGTTCCTTTTTCTCTTTCAACGATGGGTACTCTGCAACATCTAGACAATCTGTGCCTATATTTGATCATCTTCAGAACAAAAATGTGTTTTCTTATGTTTGCATGGACTTTTATGGTATTTCAGCTTATGTCCATTGCCTGTACTGTCACTAGACTCCACTGTGAAGAGCCTTGCTTTGTCTTCTCCAGTCTCCCTAAGAGGTAAGGATTATCTCCTTCAATCTACTGGTAATAGTCTTCTTGAAGTCTAGTATGGCATTGTCTTTCTAATTTTTTTTTGCAAAGGCACAATACAGGCTTATGATCTACTCATTGCACACCAGATCTATATGCCTTTCTCTGTAAATCTGCTTTTCAACTTGTCAGTTCCAAGTGTGTACAGATTCAGAGGGATATTTTGCTCTACATGCAGTATTTGGCAATTGCCTTTGGATATTCAGGAGGCTCAAGATGGTCTACTATTCCATTTTGGCAAGGTTCTTTTGAATAGCAACACAACTGTCTTGTGCATCAGCAACTCTTCCCAGCTTTGCACCCCTACAATTTTTGCTGAGGGTGCATTCTCTCCCATTGTTCTAGACAAGATGTCCCAAACCTGTGCACAATTCTACAGTTTGGGAAATATTACTGTCCCCTTGGATATACTGCTTATGACTGGCCTCCAAATAGACCTTGTATGAGTGATCACACCAATTTAAAGCAATTAGTTTGGTCTTTCAGTCTGCCCCATTTTCCATTTATAAAACCTGTTCTGCATTATTTTATCAGTAAGTATATTATGATAGCCAGTCTTGAATGCCTTACTGAAGTCCAAACAGGCAACAAATGCTGCAGGGACCCCGTCTATCAAAAACAAGTCATCTGTTGGTAAAAGGCTTGGTAAGATGTAAATTCCCCTTTATATAATCATGCTGACTGTTCTGAGACACCTTAAATTATTTTTTGGAAAATATTTCTGGGATTATTTTCTCCATCCCCTCTCCAAACATTGGGATGAAGCTGACAAGCTTTCAGTACTGTGGATCTTCCGTCTTGCCCTTGTTGAAGTGACATTTATCTTGTTTCAGGCCTCAGAAACTTCTGCCAATCACTGTATCATATTCAAATCTAAATGTGCTTCTGTGTTTTCATGATTTCACAATATCTTTAAGTTCCCGCTGGGTCACTTGCCACTGATTCTATGCCCTTTATGTTTTCCCTGTGTATCTGTATTTTGTTAGGAGCTACTTGATCACTCATGCAGGCCTCCTACTGCCTTTACTTGATTTTATTCTCATTAGAATTGACCATTCTTTCCTAGACCCTTCTTCTCTCCAGGATGATGTCCCATGATTCCTCCAAGCATATCTCTGAGCAGGTCAAAGTCTTTTCTCCTGAAGTCCAGTATTATGATTTGGCTATTTGTTTTGCTCCCTCCTGTCAGGATTCTGAACTCCTCTATTTCATGGTTGCTGTAGACAATGCTGACTCTGACCATCATGAACCTTTACTTTCTTGTTTGTAATTCTCTGCAGAAATTTCCCCTCACCTCCTTGATTCCTTTTTTGTCTGTGTCAAGAAATTACCAATGCACTCCAGAAACTCCCTGGATTACTTTTGTGTTGCTTTAGTAGATCTTACGTAGTACCTTTAGTAGATATTAGGATGGTTAAAATCCTCCATGAAGACCAAGGTCTTCAAATAGGATGCAGCTTCCATTTTTTTGGAAGCTTCCTGTAATTTTTTTTCCCAGTTAAGCATCCTATGGCAGGTATCAGCACTGTCCCTCTTGGTTTGGCCTCTACTTCTAAATCATAAGCTCTCACTTTGCTCATCACCTGTTCCCAGGAAGAGCCCCATGCATTTAACAAAAGGGCAATTCTCCTTGCTGTCCCACCCTGTTTATTTTAAAAAGCCTATATCCACTCATTGCAACACTCCAGTCACATGAACTATCTCACTACCTCTCTCTAATCCCTGTGAAACTGCACAGAGAGGAGAACTGTAACTTCATGCAGATATCTAATCCTTCCAGTTTATTCCCTATTTTGTGTGTATTAATGTACAGGCATTTTGGAGTGGCAGGGACTGTTCTGTGGTTGAGGCTCAGCGAACTCAGAGGCTTCTTTGGACATAGTCTCATTTGCTACTGCATAGTTCCATATCTGCTGGCAGAGTGCAAGCCGTCTTCTTGGTGCCATAAGCCATGAACGGCCAGCCTTTTTCATTTTGAGAGTCTCCATTTCCCTGACTGATAAGCTCAGACTTGGCTGTCCCTCCTTCAGTACTGCTGAGGGTTCAGGCTCTTGAAGCTGCAGGATTTTGGAGACAATCTGTTTAATCTGCTTTGAGCAGAGTGTTGGACTAAGTGATCTCCAATACTACCTTCCAACATCAAATATTCCATGATACTATAAAACTGCTGCACAGACTGCTGTGTCTCTTAGTTGCTTGTACTGGCTGTGGTTCCTATCTTTCCTTCTCTTCCTGCTTCTCCTGGATTTGGAGGCTATATCTCATCTGATGCACTGTTTTGTTTCATTTTGCAAATTAAATGAACAATGGAACTATTTGGTCCAAGGATTTCTCCATCTGTCTCAATCTGAAGCAGACTCGAGTATAAGGGGCTATGAACAGCCACTTCTTACTGAATGATTGGTGCATTAATCTATATTTACTGTTATTATTTTATGAATTTTGAAATCTGTAGTCATATCTCATTCAGATAAATCTTCTACTAAAGTGAGTGGAAGTTTAGCTGTGTAACAAATGGGTAATAAATGAATAAGACCTCCAGGATTTGGCATGCTAATGATTATAATTTAACACTACTATAGCTCTTTCCAACTTCAAAGTGCTTCACGAACATTAACCATTCTAATTAATTTCATTTAGAGATGTTCCTACTGTATCTTTTCCTCTACTGAGCACTGTAGTACACTTACTGCTGTATTGTAATTCAAAGGTTGTTATGGTAAAGATTTTGACAAGAACAGAGAATCCCTTGTGAAAATTTGCAATTGTGCTAATTACATCAGAGATCAGATGTCAAGATTATCCTTGAAAAAGATCCCAGCGCATACCACAGGTATACCGAGTGTCTCAATAGAAGAGCTAGACTTGGCCAATCTACCACTTCCTCTGGCATTTCCCTGCTTAGGGATAAACAGATTTAATAACTTGCAAAATTGATTGAAAGCCATGTTAACATTCATACTCAGGCTCAGAAAATGCAGATGAGAAAACAAAGAACCAATGTAACTATCCTACCACTTACCAGTCAACTTGTCAAAGCCAAATAAAGTAGGACAGAAGAATGACATATGATTGTAAGACAGTGAGGCATCTGTGTTTCATAATTTTCTATCCTGAGATACATTATTCAAAGTGTTATCTTGTTAGACTATCTTATTGGGAGTTACAAAAGACAGTGTAATAGATACTTACCAGTAATTTGACAGATTGATCCAACTTCCTCACTATGGGGAGCTGGCTGTCAGTTTTGGGATGTCTCTTCACAGGACTTATATGTATAGCTGGAGTAGACTGTGAGCATAAACACTTGGCCACCCAGAGGTACAAGAGGGGTTGCCCTTCTGCTAAGCTTCACTGGCTGTCTGAACAGATTTCCTTCTTGCTGTTTTGCTTTTTTTTTTTAGTGGAGAGTCTTGGACTATGGCAATGTTACTACCTGAAAGCAGTCCCGAGACCAATGGACTTCTACTGCTTCTCAGTCACACTGTTCACTACTAGCCTCCTTCATAGCCCTCCTAGTTGGCGTGTTCCAAAATGGAGCAGTGGGATGAGCTAACAACCTGGGGGCAATCACAAGCCGAATGCTGACTTTCCCTCCCAACTTTCTTATCTATAACAGCTTCAGCAACTTTTTCTAAGTCCTCCCATACTTTTTCTGACAAGCCCAAATTGAGAACTATGTTTCAGGCTGGAAGATATCATGAACCTTTGAGGGAAATTTATGCTTTGTAGAAATCACAGCTCTGGTGGACACAAATTCATTTCAACACTGTATAATTCAGACATCTGTTTCTGTGGTAGTGAGCTGATGTATCTGAAATGACCAAATGCAGAATCAGACTGTGTTTATTTGTATATAATTGAATATCTGATCCTCAGCTGCATATAACTGGAATTCATAGTGGCTCCTATAACAGTGCTTCTGATTTCCTTTTGAAATATGGTTAGAGATTCACTGAGATGTTCCTGTAGAAAAAAATCTGATTTTAACGTTACTTTGAAATCATACAGTGGTATTAACAGAATATTATATTCCTGGAATAGTCAATTCAAAATAAGAAAAATCCATTTAATTATTCATTACTTTTAATAAATGATAGATGTTTTCCAGAAGAAAAATCTTATTACATTTCTAGAGAATCCCATTATTTTAATTGCCATTCATTTTCTTTCTTTCCCATCACTGTTGAACTCCTTAACTAATGGTAGTCCCTGTTGCCAAGGGTTTTAGGCTTCTTCATCTGGGACCTGAATAATACTTTGTTTGTTTATGATTTAAAACCACAGTGCATTTTTCCTTTCTCATGTATTGATACTCCTCTGTTTGCAAAATATTACTCAGTTCCAGTCATTTGTATAATAAACTATCTACTAAAAGTCTATCTACTCTTTCTCCTGAGTTACTGGGTGCCTCTTAAGTGTGATTTTAAAGAAATGAGGTTTTAACCTCGAGGCTGCGTAGCCCTTCTTCACTGAAATTTTTCTACGTGCATTTTTTTCCAAAAAAACACTATCACAGAATCACAGAATCACAGAATTGTAGGGGTTGGAAGGGACCTCCAGAGGTCATCGAGTCCAATCCACCGGCCAAAGCAGGTTCCCTACACCAGGTTGCACAGGTCGGCATCCAGGCAGGTCTTGAACATCTCCAGAGAAGGAGACTCCACCACCTCCCTGGGCAGCCTGTTCCAGTGCTCCATCACCTCACTGTAAAGAAGTTCTTGAGCATATTTGTGTGGAACTTCCTATGCTGCAGTTTCCAGCCATTTCCCCTTGTCCTGTCTCCACTCACCACTGAAAACGGCCTCGCCATTCTGCCCCCCACACCTTAGATACCTGGATCAGGTCCCCTCTCAGTCTTCTTTTCTCAAGGCTGAACAGACCCAGTTCACTCAGCCTTTCCTCATAGGGGAGATGCTCCAGGCCCTTCACCATCTTTGTGGCCCTCCGCTGGACTCTTTCCAAGAGATCCTTGTCTTTTTTGTACTGGGGAGCCCAGAACTGCACGCAGTACTCCAGATGAAGCCTCACCAGGGAAGAGTAGAGGGGGAGGATCACCTCCCTCGACCTGCTGGCCACGCTCTTTTTAATGCACCCCAGGATGCCACTGGCCCTCTTGGCCACAAGGGCACACTGCTGGCTCATGGCCAACCTGTCATCCACCAGGACACCCAGGTCCCTTTCCGCAGAGCTCCCCTCCAGCAGGTCATCCCCCAACCTGTACTGGTGCATGCAATTATTCCTCCCCAGATGCAAGACTCTACACTTGCTTTTGTTAAACCTCATCCGGTTTTTTTCTGCCCAGCTCTCCAGCCTGTCCAGGTCTCGCTGAATGGCAGCACAGCCTTCAGGTGTGTCAGCCAATCCTCCCAACTTCGTATCATCAGCAAACTTGCTGAGGGTGGCCATTATTCCCTCATCAAGGTCACTGATGAAGATGTTGAACAAGACTGGACCCAGCACCGACCCCTGAGGAACACCGCTGGTTACAGGCCTCCAACCAGACTCTGCACCACCAACAATGACCCTCTGTGCTCTGCCAGTCAGCGAGTTCTCAACCCACCTCACTGTCCACTCATCTATCCCACACTTCCTATCACTATCACATATCAAAATCAAATAGCACAGTGGAGGCTAATGTTTAATCAAAGACATATGCAGTTTTACGAATCTCATGACTTCTCTGTCCCTAGATAGCAGTGACCACGGTTGGTAGGGAGACGAGATGGGTTGGCACAGCTGTCACAGCTGTGTGAGGCACGGTGCTAGTGCCAGGCTGTAGGGTCCCCAGAGTTTCCCAGATGTCTCTAAGGTTCTTTTTCCCAGGTTCCATCTTGAATCTCCATTCCTGGAGTATCTCTGAAAGTTATTTATTTCCACTTGTAGTGTTGTGTAAAAAATACCTTCCTGGTGACCTGTCTCTACAAAACTCTCTTTTTCTGACTTGCTGTAGTCACTGCTGGTGCTCACAGTCAGCTCCTGTTGTCGATTCTTACTGAGGATGTTTATAACAAATTTGGACAAATTCCCACTTGATGGTCAACAGGTTTTTTCACAGCTTGACTTTTTATTTTTCAGGAGCACACAAATCATTCAAAGATAGGATTTATTTTATTTTATTTATTTATTTATTTTCAACAAGAGATTTGCCATATTTCATCTATTTTTGAAACAAAATGTCAGTTACAGTTCGTGAGCTTACGCTAACAGCTCTGCTAATTATGTCCAACTCATATTAACTACTTCATGCTCTCAGAACAAGACTTGTTGCCAAATTGTATGCTGACAAATTGTATGACTTATCTGATGCCATGGGGTAATAAGGTGATAAAAAAATGGAATTCAGGGTTTATGTTCTGCAATTTAGAAAGTACAGACCAAAGAGAGAAAAAGTTTCAAAAGGTTACAAACTTCCTGCATGCTCTGGAGATCTCGTGATGCTGGAAGAAATTTGTGCTCTGGAATAAAACACAGAGATCAAATTCTAATCTATTCTGTTGAGTGACTTGAAAGCAATGAATTTGGTCTATGTTATCATTTTCCCCAACCACCTGTATTTGCTTGCACCAAGAATTTATCCTTAGCTTATTGAGGGTTGCTCTCATATCCTACAGTGCATCTTGAGCAAGGGGAGTGCCATCCTGAGGGATCGACTGATCAATCCTAGCTCTAAACTCAGTCCCCATCATTGTCCCTTCATGATCCCCAGGTGATTGGCATTTTAATGTTTCATTCTGATTCTTCTGAAGCCGTGATTTAGCGTGTAGAAAATATAGTGCAAAAACATCCTAAAACTGTAATAAAAGAGGTTTACTACATTTAATTGTCATCAGTCATTCTATTAAACTGTTAAGGAATATTAACAAGGGATACGATAATATCACCATATAAAGTTCATATGCATTTTTAGCAGTTGTAAAACGTGTTAGAATTATTTAATACCTTTGCAACTATTTGTGTTCGATAATTAATGTGGGGTAAGGAGCTGTCTGTTATTTCAACTATCTGAAAAAGGCAGAACAGCCTCAGTTTAACCTGATAGTTACTAATGAGCAAGAAGCAAAAAAGTCAGATGACCTTTGCCCAAAAGCAAACGCTAATGCAGAAGTAGTCTACATCTTCCAAATGTACTTGTTTGTTTTGTCTCTACAAGCATATGGATTAGACTACCAAAGTGTTTTCTGCTCAGGGACTGCATTAAAAAAAAAAAAAAAAGCAACTTTCAGAAACAGAAGAAGCAGGCTTTCTAATCCACACTACCTGCCAGCTATTCGCAAAATTTGTGTGGGAGAGAATAAGTAGCTGGAATTGTAATGGTTATGACCTACAGATCACATTTTCTAAGACATTTAGACAAGTGCTTAGGTGTGAAGCCCCATCATGGGCAGTGAACCTCCCTGCTTTTACATCCTGCAAATCAAAAGTACTTCAGTACCTCTGTGGAGAAAAGGGGGGAAATGAGGCATCAGAATGTCCAAGATGAAAATCGCTGCTCAGCTCTCACTCCAAACCCAAAAAGCCTCAGAAGCTGCCTCCATCAGTTTCTCAGTATTTAACTTTTAAACACTCCAAGAAGCTCACGTTCTGCTTCTGTGCCTGTCCAGAAGTACTCAGTATAGAAAGTGCATGTGGAAAGTTTTAGTTCTACTCTAATGATGAATATGACAAAAATACACTGGTGGTTCTTGTGTTCTTTGAAAAACGTGCAAAGGATGGCCTCATGTCTGAACATTCATTTAAGTATGGAAGACACGAATTAAACTCACTTCTTTACCCAAAAATGTTCTGGATCACCTTCATCCCCCTGCTCCTGAAAGAATAACAGAACTCCTATGTGTCACCATTAGCAGTCATATAATCTAAATCCCATTTTCAGATACCAAATTCTTATCTTGAGAGTAGGGTTGAATGTTGAAATCAGTAATAAGTAAAAGTAGAGAAATGTCTGATAATCACTTGTAAATTTATGCTGAATTCATTTATACAACTCATTTAAAATTGTTAAAGAGCTGCCTGAATGGAAGACTGTTTCTCTTGTGGTATCATCTCATTGCAGTTACTTTTGATTTCAAGTTCTCTCTTCCAAGCTAAAAAAGACTTCTGAAGGTAGGTATCTCAGTTATGGGCTCTTGGCACCTTAGAAATACTGACATTCAGAACTTAAGATCACTTTGCTATGTTTGGTGTATAGAGGGGATGTGTGTGTATTTGAGAGAGGGATATTTAAAGATAACGAACTCCCTTATTTTTACTGTGAGAGCCAATGCTTAATGGCTAAACGAGATGGAAGTGATTTTTGCCTTTGTGTGTACTCCTTGTGTTCTCTGAGCCATTGTGCAAGTCCTCTAGTATGCAGAGGTATCTGTTTTATTTCATTATTACATATGAAATAATTAAATAAAATAAGCAATACCAGATTACACAAGAACATTTGTCAGTAAATGGTCAATCTAAAAACCTACTCCATTACTTTATACCTGTTTTTTTTTTTTTTTTCCACCAATGATGTGTTACAACAGATCAAGTCAAAAATAAGAACTGCTCATTTTTTCTTTAGGGGCTCTTTCTGAAAGGACTGACTTTTGCCTTGTATATCTCACTTGCTACTTGTCCATGGCCAGTGAATTCAAGACGGAATTTGACCAAATGAATAAAAGATGATTAAGGAAAGAGAGAGAGACTTTTTAAGTGATCTGACAGTGGTAGGACAAGGGGAAATGGTTTTAAACTAAAAGAGGGGAGATTTAGGTCAGATGTTAATGAGAATTCGTTACTAAGGGTGGTGACACACTGGCACAGGCTGCCCAGAGAAGCTGTGGGTGCCCCATCCCTGCAGGTATACAAGGCCAGGTTAGATGGGGCGCTGGGCAGCCTGAACTGGTGGGTGGAACACTGCCCACAGCAAGGGAGTGGGACTGAATAGGTTTTAAGGTCCTTTCCAACCTGAGGCATTATGTGATTCTATAAAAGATGGGACTAAAGTCATCCTCCAGCCACCACTATCAGGGTCTTTCCTTTGCATGACATTTATCTTGGAGATGCTTTGCTTATCCTGACACATCTTTCTCTTCCAGTTTGCCAGCTTGCCCGTTATTCAGCCCTGTAAGCCAAAACCGAATCTTTAAAGCATCTGATAGAGCCCTTTGTAACAGAAGAGGGAGCTCTCACAACACCGATGGAAAATTTTTGAGGGTGCTGTTTACCCAAGGAAAGCAGATAAGGATAGGGACCTGTCTTTTTTTGTAGCAAAGAGGAAGAAGGTGCATGGACATGTATTAACTCATGGAAGGCAGCTATAGCTTAGGCTGCCAATGCCACAAACAAGCAAACAAAAGAACAAAAATCCAAACAAAAAAACTTGGAATTTCAATGCATTTGGCAACTACAGATTTTCACAAAACTTGTAACAGCTTGGCCCCTGTCTGTGCCACAGAGCATGGGAAGATATCCACATATGAGAGGAGAAATCCCATGGCCTTTCTCCCAAGGCTGGTTGAGCTGCTTTGTTGCTGTTGGTCACAGTGGTACAATTTAATGCCTAGCACATGGACATCCAAAGTGAGCATCAAGAGAGCAGTGAAACACGAATGAATTTGTTATCTCACTGATTTTGCTTTGGGAAAATTTACTGATAGGATACTGGAAGAACTGTCAGTTCTGATCTCTGGTTTCACCAAGGTCCAGGAAGTTAATTTTGCCTGTCCAGAATTATGTCACGTACGTTTTACAAAAGTGGAGATTTAACCTAAATAATTAATATTTCCAGTGCAATGTTCTAATATCTTTTAAAGAAAAATAAAGACAAAAGTACTTTATCTAGTAAAAACATTGTAGAAAAACTGATATAAAACATATTGTAGATTTTATTTCTGGAAATTTGCAAGGAAACAACAACAAAAAAAAACCAATCCAGAACAATTCCTGACTTATGTGCTTTGAAGCATTGACAGAAGCTTTTCCAAAATCAGAAACCTCTATGTCTTTAAAACCACATCAGTAATGAGCTACATTTGGTGTCCAATTACTGCTGTAAAGTTAGTAAGAAACAGTATATTTTTTATTGTTTAGTAATTTTTTATAATACATAGTAGTTGGTACTGTTATATAACTTCCTAGAAATTGTCAATCTTTCCATAAAACTTTATTAATTTCCTGGATACATATGTTAGATCTCCTATGTGATTTGGTAACCTGCATGAAAACAGATGTGTACCTCTTCTCTGTTCTTTATTCTGCAGAAATGTTCTTGCACAATATAGACATTTTTCTTTTAGTTTTCTATTTGTGTCCTGAAATGGCAGAGACAATAATGATAGCACAACTATAGCATTAAAATACGTATGAACAGACCTGCTTTTGTTTGCTATGATGTAAATGCCGAGATGCTTCATTTGCTGCAGTGAGCAGACCATCGAGTTAGGCCTTCAGCTTGCGCCGAATTCAGAACATGTTAGACTGTGCCAAAGGACATCATTATCAGTGTCAATGAGGCTTTCTTTGGTTACCAATGTTTTATCATGAGGAAACAGTATAATTTCCAGAGGCCAAGGAATGTGTCGCTAGAAAAAGAATGAAACTAATTTGAGCTATCCCTTTTCTCTTATCTTTATAGATGACAGGGAGAGTAGTGACTCATAGTCTGTCATAAATCTGAGGAATGTCAAGAGAATTCAGAGGAATTCTTCAAATGGAGATCAAAAGCAGAAACTTTTTGCAGACTTACGAAGTGCCCAGAAACATGATGAAAATGGCTTATGACTTTATGAAGAACAGAGCCACATTTAAACAAGGACTTGAAGAAACAGAGCATTGTTGATATAAGTAATGCTAATTCTCAGGTAGTTTTGGAAAAAAAAAAAAAAAAAAAAGGGTAAAACTCAAGTTTCCTCTCTCATTTCTTCAGAGGAAAAAAGATTTGAATCAAGGAGAGATCTTCATTGCTGTGTACTGAAGACAAATTTCAATACTGTCACATATTCTTAGCAAATTACTGGGATAACTCTCTAGCAAGGAGAGGAAGACATTCACCTGAGAAGGAAAGTAGAGCCCTATGCTAGTATTAGATTACTTGGCTCTACAAGGACAACAAGATTGTTAGGCATACTTCAATTTCTCGGCCAATCTCATGGGTGATGCAAAATATTGATTCATGTTTTTTCAGGTGTAGAAGGGATCTGAATCTCAATCACCAACACTCTTGACCTATACTCATATAATTTGCGCTTGAACTAAAACAGAGAAGATTTTTTTTTCTGATCATTTTCTAGGTGTAGGCCATCATTTACCTTAATTTCTCAAAAGCTGTGGGAACGAGGTATTAGATGTTGTGAAATGAACATTGGATAAAACAAAACTAAACACGCTGTAAATCTGTTTCCTCTGGAATACTTCTGATTCTTAAATTTGCCTTCCAAATAGACAAATAGAGAAGCTGGTGATTTCTATGGCTTTAGCTTTGATGAGATTATCAATTCTTCCATGCAGATTCTCTTTGAGAAATGGAGTTTATCCTGTTACTTTGTCTTAAAATTGATGTCTAGTCTTAAAGTAGAGAGCAGAGCAAAATGTAGAGCAGGTGAAGGATTAGAATTTACGTAGGCTTAAAACTGATTGTTAAGAGGGAATTTATTGAACCTTATAAAATCCTCAATTGCATGCATAATGTCCCTATACTTTACTGTTTCCTTTAATATAAACCAAGGAATTATAAGTATGGAACAGATGGTAAGAAACACGTTTTCCATACGGAGAATTGTAAGTGCATCTTTCTGCAGAAAGGTTGTTGAAACAGTTCCTAGGACTAAAAATTCTAACCTGTATTTAATCTGTGTGAAAAAATATAGGTGTGAAGTTTTGATAACTGATCGTAGTATTAGTTTATGAAATGCAAAGCCTAAGACAATCTACTAGTCCACCAGTAGATGGAGAAGAAATAAGGAATTGCTCTAGAATTATTGCAGAATTTGACTATGGTGAATGTTGATGCCCTGTGATAGCAAGAGAAAGGGAAAACATGCATAACAGAACCCAGTGAGTAATCTTTTGACGGTCTTTTTGGTTTCTCTTTGTATTTTTTTCACCTACATAATTTCTCTTTTAGTGGTCCTGAAATCCTTTCTATCACTAGCATCCATGCATTTGCAGATCCTATTAGTATTCTCATGATGGCATATTCTACACATATGGAGCTGTCTCTGAGCTGCCTGCCTATACCTCTCCCTCAAAAACCATCTTCAGGACTAGTTTTGAAGAGATTTACTGAAGAATTCTGCTGATCAATGAACTCTACAACATGTTCATAGGGCATAAAGAGAGGAAGAACATTTTGGGAAGAACCTAAAGATCTACAAGATAGAAATTAATTAACTCTCAAAAACTGTGAAGATAGGTAAATGATTCTTAAGGTTTATTTGTTCCTCTTAGGAGTTAAATTCTTCTCTGGAGGTGTCATTTTCTCTCGCAACGTGTGGAGCCAAATGGCACAAAAATCTGTCAAGAAGCCAAATCCTTAACTTATTTACACTAAAGTCATTTCAGAGTTGTGTTATGGTAACCAAAACTGAAGAGTTAATAATCAGTACAACACTTCCAGATTAAATTACAATCTAATGCTGTTTCTTCTGTTATGTCTGGGTGAGTCAGGAAGGTTTTGATAGTGACTTTGGTGTCATTGGCATGGATTTCAAATGGTTTAATTAAGATTAATTGGAGCCTATATTTCTGAAATGGGTGTTGCACATGTATTTTGAATAAAGAAGTATAAAGAGGTATATCTCAAAGTCATATCCTTGTTGAGGATTCAATGACCATGTAATTAGACTTAGATATCACATTTTCCTTTACTTAAATCATTCTTTACTGAGTAATTTCTTCTTTACTGTTAGTGGCATTGGACTATTTCCCAGAAGCTTGCTTTACAGATGCTGTGCCCAGTGGTAGACTCTCTACAAGCACAGAACAGTTCTGGTATAGTGCAAAAAGCATGGCATCAGAGGAAAAAAATTAGTGTAATCTATATATTGGTAGATGTTAGAGATACGTAGATACTAATATCCCTTTTAATCCTTTGAAATGATTTAATGTAATACTGTTCCAGTCCAGACAAATAAAACAATGTTCAGATAATGCCAGAGGATGTATTGACAGTGCATAGTCGTTTGGATAGTGCTGTACTAACAGGTTTACATCTCTTTTATGGCCAGCTGCCTATTTGGAGCAAGGGCAAAGCACACAGGATCTATGTACTCATAAGAGGCACACACAGTGTGGCAAAAGAACTCAGAATGGACAAAAAGAGGTGCTCTCCATCTCTATTAAAAGATGGAAGAAAAGGATCATCTTCACAAGGAAAAAAGACTGAATAGTGTCATCATTCTTAAGATGATGATCTAAGAATGATCAATGGCAAAAGCAAAATTCCTTATTCTTATATACTTCATACTACAAAAATCCTCTGCCATTCTCCCTTAATGAAAACGCTATTTACTTCCATGATATATTCCTCTTTTTAATTCCACTCATATTAGGCAGATTATCCATCTCTGCCTTACAGCCAGTGCCATAATTGCAAATCCTACAGGTTCTTGAACTGGCTATAAAGTAAAACTCTTTTTAAGAGTTTCAGGATGGTGACTGGTTGCATAAAGCAGATTATTCCTGTCTAGGGTTTCCAGGAAATTGTTGTATTCTACTTATTACCTGTCTTTGAAATGAAAACATCAAGATAGTTTATCTCTGAAATTCTATACTCCACAGTATATGAGACCAAAAACTTAATAGCATCATGAATTTCATATAAAATAACAATACATTCATCCAAGATAGCTTTCTCTCTATTCCACATCATGTAATCACAGTCAATAAACTTATACACCATTGCACCATATAAATGTATTAAAATCTCTGATTGACTGAACTAATCTTTTTTTCAGAATAGGCTGTAAATAAGTAAGCATGGTGCTGGATACAAACTTTGGCTATATGACTCTTGTGAAGAGGTGAATCCAGACGCGTTCTGATATTCAAGAATAGTTTAAGTGAAATGTTAATGGAGAGAATGTACTCTTGAATTGCCTTGCAAAACACGAGTAATCCAAGCAGTCCTTAATGGTCTTCCTATCTATTGACTATCTTTTGCTGTCACTTAGGTCTCAGCAATTACTTGGTCTGCAGCACAGTTGCAGAGAGGTGTGCATTTAAATTATGCATAGGTATAGAAGTATGGACTCAATTCTACTCAATTTAGGTACCTTGCTGAAATGCTGGAATTAGGAATCTGGTCATGGTAACTCCATACTCAATGGAAATAGACAGAAACCTCCAGACAGTGATTCAGCTCTTATGTGGTCAGAATTACCCTCTGGAGGTCATTGTCACTCTAAGTTTACTGTAGAGAGAATCTTGGGCAAAGCTGCATTTTGCATGTAAACCTCAGTTAGGTTGATTTAATCTGGTCACATAGCTGTTCTCATATAGTCAAAATCATTGAGTTTGCACTGATTTAAAATGCACAAGAGAGAAAACTAGCACCATGTATTTTAGGAACTAGACTTAACCATGAAAAGGTATTTCCTTTTAGCTCATAGAATCATAGAATATTTGTGTTGGAAGTCGCCTGATCTAACTGCCCTGCAATGAACAGGGACGCCTACAGTTAGATCAGGGTGCTCGGAGCCCTGTCCAGACTGACTTTGACTGTCACCAGGGACAAAACATTCACTGACTCCCTGGGCAGCTTGTTCCAGTGCTTCATTACCCTTATTATAAAGAACTTTCTCCTTATATCCAGTCTAAATCTCCCTTTTTTTTTAGTTTGAAAACATTTCCCCTTTTCTTATTTCAACTGATGCTGCTAAGAGCATCAGATAAGAGTCTGTTCCCTTCTTTTATACAGTCTCCCTTCAACTATCCAAAGGCTGCTCTCAAGTCTCCCTGAAGCCTTCTCTTTTCCAGTCTGAACAGCCCCAGCTCTCTCAGCCTGTGCTCGTAGGAGAGGTGTTCCATTCCTGGGATCATTTTTGTGGCCCTCCTCTTGATGCTCTCCAGCAGGTCCATGTCTCTCCTGTAATGGGGACTCCATATCTGGATGCAGTACTGCAGGTGAGGTCTCACTGACACAGAGTAGAGGGGAAGGTTCACCTCCCTTAACCTGGTAGCCTTGCTTCATTTGATGCAGCCCAGGGTGTGGTTGGCTTTCTGGGCTAGGACAGTTTGGACAGAGGATGAAAAAGGCACATTTGAACATGGTAATTTAGGTGTTCCAATAATTGGGTATTTGGTTTAATATGGGTATTCCATTAATTAACTGACAACTTCTTTTCCATGCTTATCTTCATGTCCTTCCAAATTTCATTTCTGCCAAAATGTTGTGCCCCTGACCCATGTGCTTTGAAGTCACATCTCATTTCACTGACCTTTAACTTAGCTAATGCTGCAATGGCATTTGAAGACATAAACAAGCACAATGTCTCTCCAGTGAACCAGCAAGAACTGCGCTCCCTGTGAAGTAACACTAAACAGCAAACTCCTGAGCCTCTGTACAAGACAGCAAAGTTCCTATGGACTCCCCTGAGCCCAGGATTTTATACAGTGACCCTGTAACAAACACAATCACTGTTGTCGTTTTGTCTGTCTCCCATATTCATTTGTCTGTAATGTTGTTTGCAATTTCCATGCTTTAGAGTTTAAGCATTTCATGTAGGGACCCTGCCTGAATATGTCTGTAAATCACCTATCACACGACTGATGTAGTAATGCAATAATAATAATTAATTAATAATGGGCCTGTTCCTTAGAAGTGTCGAGAACTGGCAACTGACATTGATGTCAAACCCTCTCAGAGGAATCAAGTCATTAATAATAAATAATAGCAAGAAAATAATAATATCACATTCTGTTTTTTCTTTGTGCTGTGATGATCAAATCCTGCTTTCCATTTGCTAACTACGTGCATATCAAGTATGGATCAAGTTACAGAGAGCAGATACCTGTGAGTCATACTACTTAAATGTTCCTTACCAGCTTTGTGCTGTCTTCATACAATTGGCACCTCAGTGAAATTTGTAGAACCTGCCAAATATATTGAAAGGAATGCATTAGAGGGATTAGAACTCCAAGCGTCCTGCAAGATAAGAATTAAGAAAAACAGCTAATTACATATCAGGTTGTTTTAAACTTATTTCATTTAAATCCCCAAATATGCATACCACCATCTTCTCTCCCCTCTTAGAGTTTGGCTGCTTTTGTATGACACTGAACTTGTAAAGCCTGTATCTGGACACCCTTGCAACCTGATCTAAGACAGAAGTGACACAAGAAGGGCATTTGTTACATCACTGGTCACAATGCACTTTCTCTGCTTCTGCACAGACTTCATTTGAGGCTGCCAATCAGTCATCCTTCAAGCATAAAAATCACTTTTGTAACGAAGGAGTTATTATCCACATAATTCTCTGCTTTTCTTAACTGTTGATTTTCTTAGTCCTTTGTGTTAAGTTATTACATCAAAGTTGATTGAAGGCAGTTAAATGGTAATCACTTGATTTTTAATGTTGCAGGAATCTCAAAGGACTGTGTTACTTGTAATTACAGCATTTTTCTTTACATTGCTTTGAATCTTAGGAGACAATCCTTTCACCATTTTTCCTGGTTAATCTGCCTTTAGAATGGCTTTATTTCTTCAGCTCATCAATTTTTGTAATGCTAGTCAATAAAAAACAAAACAGGGTAACTGCACAATAGTTCCTCTGCTATATAGAAATATATTTATATTTCTTGCCAAGACTGACTGAAACCTTAGAGAATTTCTGCATCTTTGTTTACAAACACGTGTGAATGAAGTCTCTGTTGGCTGAATTTTTAGAAGAACTGGCACTCTTATACTATCAAATTAATGAGCACAATTATGACAATAAAAAGAAAAAAAAAGAGAACAAGATAAAGCTAAATATGTTAGGAAGCATCTCTGACTACAACACTCCCATGTAGGTCCATCTAGAGAAGATTTATCAGTATGGGGCAGTTTGGGGTGTTAGTGAATGATGAATCTTTTAATCCACAAGCTGGATCACTCTCAAAGGTCAGTTGTTGACATACACTACAGGCCGTGTATATTTTTAGGGCAGGGAGAGAACTGAGATTTTGATGTATAAAAATGGAATGAAATATAAGTATCATTCTTATTTTCCAGATAACCCTTCATAATAATTTGACTATTATGAACTTTTGTGCCATCATTCCCCTTAGTTGTATATTTGTTCCTCTGAATGAGATTGTATGGATGTCCTACAAGTGGAGATAGAAGAGAGCTTCGTTCCTCTTTCACAGGCGAACGTATCTGAGTGTATGTTATGTATGGCAGATATGACAATTCTTGTGTCAAACTGTGCAGTGCAGTAGAGCGAAGAAGTGTATCCAAAGAAAGAATCTCCAGTGTGCTACAGCTAGTTTCACTGCTGCAAGAAGAGGAGGTTTATCGTTAGTGTTAAGGTGGGCATCAAGTGTTTGGAAGGCACATCAAAGGTGAGCCGTGAATCTAGAGTTGTCTCCTGGATTATATTGCATGTAAGGTAAAAGTGCAGGCCAGTTGAAATATTATCACAAAATTAGTCACTAGTTTCAGAAACTTTGCTACATAATTTGTTCCCTTGGCTAAAGTTACCTGCTACTCCCGGCTCTGAAACTGAATATGAAATGTTTGCCCATGAAATACTGCCGAATTGTACTTTTGTGTTTCTGAACTTCTTGTGTTTCTGAACTCCCCAAATGCAATTCTCCTCGAAATAAAGGAGATCTGACTACTGTGAGAATCCTTCTTTGCTTTTTGGCTCAAAGCTTGCTTCCTGAGGTATTTCTTGTGATAAGACTCTGATTGATTTGTTGAGGAGGCAAGTGATGGGTGCTACCATGTGACAATCGACGTCACTTTGGGAACATTTGAAACCCCCTTCCTCCAGAGCTGCTTGCCTCTGGAAGAGAGTGCTCAGGAGTGTTTACTAGTGGAAGATCTGCCTGTTACTAAATAGCTCCAGCTTGGTAAAGGAAAACTGGGGAATGATACCATCATGTCCTGTGAAAAACAGGATGCAGATTGGCATCCCTGCTCTTATCTGCTGGCAAGGCCTGGAAGGTGGGAACAAAGGAGTTTCTGCTGAGATCCCAGAGCCAGAAGCTGCCACTCCACTGAGGAGAGCTGACTCAGCCACTTAGAAAGCATTGAAAAGGGGCCGTCATCACCATGGTTGCCATTGCCATTGCCAGCGTCGTTGTCAACAGAACTGTGCCTGACTATCCACTACTACTGAAGATCAATGGCTGAACTACGAGCCACGCTAGATCCATGGTGGTGACTGTCTCTTGCTTCCTGCAAAGACTCCTTGCTTCTTCTTTCCCATCCTTTCTATTGCCCTCCTTCCCTTCCCCATTACCCTAATTCATAATAGTGAATAGTCCTCCCCTTCCCCATCTCCCTAATTAAGATTTGCAATAAACTGGTCAGACCAGCATTTGAACCGTTGTTCCTTAATCTCATGCAGGGTATACAGATATTAAAAGAACCTCCACTCCCTCCTATAAATCAGAGCGAGACAACTACAAGATGCTATGTTCTCTTGTGCTTCAACCATTTATAAAAATAATGCTATTTAATTTTCTTATATTGCACTTCAGTGAGACTTCTGGTGAGACTAAATACAGCTTGCAAGAATAAGAGTTCTTAGGATCAAAGGATTTAAAATATTCTGCTCTTGTTAAGCTGCTGATGGCAGTCAATGAGTAGCACAAAAAAAAAAAAAAAAAAAAAGACAAAGAACTGCTTATGTGCAACTCTCATTTGAAAGCAGGTGCTCTTGTATTATCCAGTAGAAGACTCAGTTCACAAGTTGTTCCTAGACTACAGAAAAAAAGGTTTAATACAAAAGGATCATCTCATTGACCCAGCTTGATCTGTGTTTCAAAGGCAAAAGCTGGAAGTGTACTACAATGAGCTTCACATATTGATCAGTAAAAGGAAATAATGTCACAGCTCAGCCCATGCCATTGTCCCCTTTCTACTTTTTATCTCCTCCTATTTCTTTTCAAGGAAAAAAAAGTTGCAACTACTTTGTCTTAAGGAGCTTAGACTTCTTTCTCTAAATCTGGAAATGATCTTGAGAAATCATGGGTATACTGAAGGGATTTATGTTCGCTTTATGCATTTTGACTGCACACAATAAATAAATATTTTTAAATGTAGAAGGGGCAAGAAAGGGATGAAACGGAAATATTTTTTTCTTTACTTTTCTGTCCCTGTTTCACACAACAGACACATGCTAGTTTTTCAAACTGAAATGAATATGAGCATCACTGTGTATAAACTCTCAGCTCTTCATTTTCCATTTTTGTGGGGATAATGAAATCAATTTAAAAAGACTAACAACAGACTGTTTTCCCACGAGTCAAAACTAATTTTCTGATATGAATGAAGGAGTTTTATACAGCGAATAGTATGAAGTATTGGAAAAATTTTAATGACCTAGCTTTGGATTGGTTGTATTGCTCACAAGTGGCAATGTATGAATAATATAGGTCAGCCTCAGCAAAACCAGATGTTTTAGGTACCAAATGTCCAATTTGCAGAAATTAGAAAGAGGAATTATAGCTAATAATGAGTTTATAAAAATGCTCTGGTGGAGCTTGCCTCATTACTAAAGTGGCTCAATGTCAAACATTGTCTCAGCTAACCCATTCATACTCATCCATCTATTGGCATTTGCATCCCAGTCATTAGGCCTTCTTGACAATGCAGGGGAACAATCAGTAAAGCAGGGTTTGTGACATAGTCAGACCACTGACAAACCAGTAAGTGCCTAAGAAAGACGCTAAAAACCTCACATGATCAGTAAAATTACATTGGCTACAGCCAGTAAAAAGAATATTTTAAGTCTAGGTTGCACTTAACGAGCTGAACTGAACCACTCAGAGCTTTTTCCCACTGTGGAGAATGCCCAGGTCTTTATCCTTTCTGTGATTTCAACAGCAATGTTTGAAAGACTGAGAATGATTCAAGCTTTTACAACTGAGTGCAGGAGACATAAGAGTTGTCATAATACTTTCGTATTTCCAAAGCCTAGTATGATGTCACCATCCTAATCAATTCTTGGAACTGGTTTTCTCAGACAAGGGCAGAGGTTTTATTAAAATTCCCTAAGTCTGAAAGAGTGCTTGTGGTAGATCTGATGATTCCTTACAAAGTTGGAAAGGGAGATAGGTGGAAAACTCTTCACCATGGTCAGGACTAAGTTGCACTGGGTATTTTCAGAAGTAGAACTTTAGATCTAAAGAAATTTTGCATGTGAAAATGTGGGTGGATCAAAAGTTGAAAGACTACATGTATCTTCATGTGTTGCTCAGGCACACAATTTAGTGGAGGGTTGTTAGGGTAGTTTGGTTAGGTTGTGATTGGACTCAATGATCTTTAAGGTCTTTTCCAACCTGAGCAATTCTATGATTCTATGATTCTACCTAGGTAATGAGCACAAGAAGCCTATATGACACATATTTAGGTGAGATACATGCCAGTGGCCATGAGATATTTTTACCTTTTTTTGAATCAGTTTGAGGAGCTATTATCTGGTCAAAAGTAACCCCAAAACTCTATAGAAAGTTTCCATATATGAAAATATTGCTCTTTCTGTCTGTGATTTCATGTAGGGCAAATTTTCCCACCTATGCAAAAATGCACTATTCTGTACATAGAAAAGCCATAGGAACAAGATACTTGAATTAAATGTTCCTTCCTTCCTTCCTTCCTTCCTTCCTTCCTTCCTTCCTTCCTTC